>NW_025782905.1:0-51902 GCF_021130785.1 Homalodisca vitripennis | reverse complement strand
AGTGTTTTCACAATCAGAACAGCTGACTATAATTTTTGATGCTAGGCCTACAATGTGTTTTACTTTGTAAACAAGTTGGCCATGGCAATTTTTACACACTGAAACGTTACTAAGAGCCTCATTCAACAATCCTATATTAACTATACAGTTTTCAGAACTCATCATTTTCATTCAATTGGTACTGTTTTCAAAAAAAAGGACTGACCTTCTTAGAAGATGCACTTTGAGGTCTTGGCCTATCCACATTTGGAGTATTGGTACCTCGATTGTTACTTGATTCCTGAGAAACTAGGCCTAGGGACTAGTTGGAGGGTTATGTTGATTTCCTTTGAAAACGCGTTTCTTGAAAGCAGGCTTTGAACGTGGCATTATAAAATTCACTTCACTTATAACAAAAAATACTCAGAACTCTCCACTAAACTCACAAAAAACCATAATCATTTACGTAATTTTCACTCTCTAAAACAGAAATGTCAGTAACCAAAACATGTATGCTACCTAGGTTATAAGCAATGGTTATAAAACAGATGTTTTTGTTGGTTAGTGTAAGTTGTTGACATAACAAACTGTCACTGCCAACCAAATCATGAACATGACTGCAACGAAGTAGTACTATAACAGCACCATTCAAAGTGTGACTGCTACAGGCCCGAAACTGCCTGCAGGCCTATTTAAAAAAAAATATTTCGGACACTTCTAGTCATCATAAAAAACATTTAATACCACCATTGTTATCGGGAAATTCCAAACTTTAATAAAAAAAAAAAAAAAAAAATTTGTAATTTTTGAGATTTTTTACGAAGTGCTCCCCTTAACACTATCAACATTTGTCAATAGTATGACATAACCTATAAACTCCAGTTTCTCAACTTTTGTGTCAATCTAACAATTAATCAATCAATCATAGTTTACGATAATGAAATATCAGTGTACAATTATTTACCTTTATTGTTTGTAGTTGTTGTAAATGACGAATCTAAGCACTCCACATTTTCACGAATAAAACATAGTTATCTGCTTTATCCCGTGCGGCGGACCCACAGTTATCTGCTTTATCCCATGCGGAATCCCGTGCGGCGGACCCAATGGACGGGCATCGTAACGTTACCGGGCGTTACACTTTTTCATGAGTGACTCCGAGCCGCAACCTAATTTAAGACGTTGTCACGTCAAAAATTATTTAGGATATTAAATACAAGGAATTATTCCATGATGTTAATAAATATATGAATTCCATTGTATGAATGCAGGTATAGAAACTACATTCATAATGGTTTCAATATTTGATTCTTGATAACCATTGTGAACGTAATCTTTATTAAAAGGTTAGTACAATGTTTAGCACTGGTCAAGAATAATATATGGTGAAAGAGGAATTCTTATCATATCAAGATCCTAATTTTTAAATCAAACTTATCTACACGTATAATATTATTATATCTCTCAAGTCAGCACATAGTGGCACTTGAAAGACTGGCGATGGAGATAACCGAAAATGATATCCAACAGAAAAACATTGACGTCACCTACTTATTTATTTTTATTTAACTCGCAACCGAGAATACAATAAATTTACTTTTTATATCAACCTAGTTGTCGTATGAAAATATTCTTTTATTGTTTTAATTCTATGATTTCAGTAATAATTTTAAAAAACATATACTGAAATACTTCGTCGCCGTTACCAAGTATTTATACTCTAAAACGAATTACGTGTTAGTGAAAATATACGTATCAACATTATTCTCTTGTCGGGTAAGTGCATATTCTGTACGGAAGATTACAGCACACGTAACTTAAACTAGATATTTCAATTAACCAATCTAATAAGGGAGGAGAGTATTACATGGTAGGAGGGTGACGTCCTGCCAAAGGACTGGCCCTAGTACCATGGAATGTTCTAACCTTGGTGCGCATAACAGTTTCGCTGCAGCCATTGCTGTTGGTTCAAGTAGCAGTGGTGAATGCACGGCGACTGTTTTAAGCACAGGCAGTCCCAATCCCTGCCGAGGTTGGTAATTAAGTAATTTGAAAGTTAAAGTTTTATAGATCTCATATACATTTCGTTATATATTTTAGCATGTATATATGTATATGTATATTTATATATATATATATATATATATATATATATATATATATATATATATATATATATATTATTGTTTATTATTACTACCTGACGATGATATGCTTTTTGTCTGTGTCTGACGGTTGGTTACTTTTAATGTAAGGTGTTTTATGAAGTTCCATACTTTTCTCTTCATTTATTTTAGGCTTGATCTTATTTCTTCTTTGTTTAAACAATGATTGTTTTAAAACTGATTCGCAGAATCAATTTTAACTTACAAAAGATTAAGGATGCTACTGACCAAAGCAATATCAAAACCCAAATTAGCAGTTGTACAAAAATATTTATTTAACTAACAAAGTAACGGCTAAATGTACTGAATACGAATGTGTCCACCTCAGTGATTAGACATACGAAAAAAAATTTGTTGTGGATTATAGGGGCTGCGTACTTCTTTTAAATGTAACAAATCATTTCATTGTTTTGGAATTTTGGTCTTAAAGTGTAATATAAGGTGACGTGGAATTCTTATTCTATCAAGATCCTAATTTTTAATTCAAACTTATCTACACATATAATATTATTACATCTCTCAAGTCAGCACATAGTGCACTTGAAAGACTGGCGATAGGGGTGGCGGAAAATTGATATCAAACCGAAAAACATTGACGTAAAACTACTTATTTATACTATTTAAATCGCAACCGAGAATACAATAAGTTTACTTTTTATATCAACCTTGTTGTCGTATAATAATATTTCTTTTTTCGTTTAATTCTACTAGGATTTCAGTAATACTTTTTAAAAACATATACTGAAAGATTTAGTCGCCGTTACCAAGTTTTATATTGCAAAATTAATTACGTGGTAGTAATAATTTACGGGTTAACATTATTCTTTTGTCGAGTAAGTGCATATCCTCTACAGTAGATTGCAGCACACGTGACAACCTAGATGTTTCAATTCACCAATCTATTAAGGGAGGGGAGTATTACATGGTAGGAGGGTGACGAACCTGCCAAAGGACCGGCCCTAGTACCATGGAATGTTTCTAACCTTGGTGCGCATAACAGTTTCACTGCAGCCATTGCTGTTGGTTCTACTAACAGTGGTGAATGCACGGCAACTGTTTTAAGTAGAGGCCGTCCCAATCCCTGCCGAGTTTGGTAATTAAGTATTTTGAAATTAAAAACTTTGATAGATCACGTGTAAATTTCGTTACATATTTTAGTCTGTATATATATGTACACACGCACAACGCACACACACACACACACACACACACACACACACACACACACACACACACACACACACACACACAACACACACACACACACACACACACACACACACACACACACACACACACACACACACACACACACACACACACACACACACACACACACACACACACACACACACACACACACACACACACACACACAGATATATATATATATATATAGTATATGTATATGTATTATTGTTTTTATTGTTATTATTATTATTATTACCTGACGTTGATTTGCCTTTTGTCTGTGTCTGACGGTTGGTTAATTTTAATGTAAGGTATTTTATGATGTTCCATACTTTTCTCTGCATTTATTTCAGGCTTGATCTTACTTGTTCTTTGTTTTAACAGTGATTGTTTTTTAAAACTGATTCGCAGAATCAATTTTAACTTGCAAAAGATTAAGGATGTTACTGACCAAAGGCAATATCAAAACCAATTAGCAGTTGTACAAAATATTTATTTAACTAACAAAGTAACGGCTAAATGTACTGAATACGAATGTGTCCACCTCAGTGATTAGACATACGAAAAAAATTTGTTGTGGATTATAGGGGCTGCGTACTTCTTTTAAATGTAACAAATCATTTCATTGTTTTGGAATTTTGGTCTTAAAGTGTAATATAAGGTGACGTGGAATTCTTATTCTATCAAGATCCTAATTTTAATTCAAACTTATCTACACATATAATATTATTACATCTCTCAAGTCAGCACATAGTGCACTTGAAAGACTGGCGATAGGGGTGGCGGAAAATTGATATCAAACCGAAAAACATTGACGTAAACTACTTATTTATACTATTCAAATCGCAACCGAGAATACAATAAATTTACTTTTTATATCAACCTTGTTGTCGTATAATAATATTCTTTTTTCGTTTAATTCTACTAGGATTTCAGTAATACTTTTTAAAAACATATACTGAAAGATTTAGTCGCCGTTACCAAGTTTTATATTGCAAAATTAATTACGTGGTAGTAATAATTTACGGATTAACATTATTCTTTTGTCGAGTAAGTGCATATCCTCTACAGTAGATTGCAGCACACGTGACAACCTAGATGTTTCAATTCACCAATCTATTAAGGGAGGGGAGTATTACATGGTAGGAGGGTGACGACCTGCCAAAGGACTGGTCCTAGTACCATGGAATGTTCTAACCTTGGTGCGCATAACAGTTTCACTGCAGCCATTGCTGTTGGTTCTACTAACAGTGGTGAATGCACGGCAACTGTTTTAAGTAGAGGCCGTCCCAATCCCTGCCGAGGTTGGTAATTAAGTATTTTGAAATTAAAACTTTGATAGATCTCGTGTAAATTTCGTTACATATTTTAATCTGTATATATGTACACACACACACACACACACACACACACACACACACCACACACACACACACACACACACACACACACACACACACACACACACACACACACACACACACAGAAGTAGATAATAATATGGGGTTCCTGGCGCACTTTCGGAGCCGACCGAAAAGCAATGTAAAATACTGTTCAATGTACCATAAAGGAAGCTGAGAAATAACACAGCAAATCTCAATGAAAAATTAACCGAATCTACAGTCGTTCGTCTCCAAAAGCGATCGTACATTACTATCTACTCTGTGGAATGAAAAATTAACCAAATCTACAGCTGTTTGCTTCTACTTTCTTAAGCTGTGCTTTGTAAAATGTTGTCAAATCTGCTACGAATAAAGGAAAAATCTTCAATGACAGTCGAGGTGTGCTACTACAGACCGACCATCACGATAATCGCTTCGCCTGCGTCATATCCGTAGTGATATCACGCCGTGAGAGGCGCAATCGTTGGTTTACAAGCACCATTTAGTTAAATAAATTTTTCTATCTAAATGGAGCGCGAAAAAATATCATGTCCGTTCTGCAAAAAAGAAATTTTAAGAAAAAAACTATGATCGCCATTATAATTCCAAAAGTCACGAAAAAAACAAGCAAATTTACGATAATGAACTAAATTATTTAAGACAATGGGCTAGAGAAAATAAAATTGCCGATCACGAAAACATGTTTAATATTGAGAAATTACGTGAATTAAAGAGAAATTTCAAAGTTGAAAAGAAAAATCTCGACCTATTTAATGATGAAAAACTTCATTCAATAGCTGAAAAAGTTGGCTATCGGTACTAACGATAAAACCAAGTCTGAAATGATCGAAGAAATTGATAAAACTCTTAAAGTAAAATCCGAAAATATCATTGATGTAGAAGTTTTATCCTCAATACACGGTCTTTTCAAGCAATACATTTTAACAAACTTGAACGACAATTCCATGTCAATTTACAAATATCTTTCAATTATGCGGTCAGAAATTAAAAGTTTAATCGAGAAATTTCAAGAAAATGTTAAAAATATGAAGGGCTATCTCTCTTTGGAATGTGAATACGAACGAACTTTAGTGAATGGTGAACCGCAAACATGTCTAATGTATTTTACTATCAAAGCAGACGAAATCTTTGACGTAAACGACTTTATTACTAAGCAATTTAATAAATTAACACATCGAGAACAAACGAATAATCCAAATAAAGGTTCCGGATGGACATTTAAAAGTTGTAAACAACTAGTTTTGAGCCTTAACAAACACGAAATGATGAATGCAGGATCATACATCGATTTACCAAAGAATATAAAAGATAAAAAAGCTTGTATAAATATAAAAAATAGAGATGATTTTTGCTTTATTTACTCAATAAGATGTGCTATTGAAAAACCAGAAAGAGACTGTGAACGTGTAAAGCAATACGAACAATTTGTGAATGACGAAATATTTTCAGGTTTTGAGTATCCAATGTCTCTGAAAGATATACAAATATTTGAAAAACGAAGCTACAATTCCAAGTATAAGTATCCAACAATGTCTATCAATGTCTACAGTTTTGATGAAAATATTAACATTGTTCCGTTACAAATTTCTGAAAAATATGACGCTGAAACAAACATTGATTTATTGTATGTTAAACAAGATGATAAATCTCATTATGTTTTGATAACCGATTTAAATAAGCTTGTTTCTTCGCAGTTGTCTAAACATAAAGAAAGAAAATTTTTGTGTAGAAGATGTTTAAGCCATTTTTACAAATCTGGAGATTTAACAGATCACTTAGAAATTTGTAAAAATCATGAAGTTTGTAAGCCAATTATGCCATTTCCAGGTCAAACAACTAAATTTACTAATTATCAAAAGAAATTTAACCATCCGTAACGTAATTTATATGGACTTTGAGAGCATATTAGAAAAAATTCCGACATGCAAGAACAATCCACAAAGATCGACTACAACCAAGATTCAGAGGCACATTCCTTATGGCTTTACTCTATATTTAGTGTCGAATGTGACCAATCGCATGTACAAACCGATATGTTATCGTGCCAAAAATGAAGAAGATTTGAAAAACGTCCCGACAAAATTGTTTGAAGAACTCAATAAATTATCGAAATACATAGCGAAAAAATATAATTCTAAGAACATGAAACCTATGAAATTGACAGAAGAAGAAGAAATTTCGTATCAAAATTCAAACGTTTGTCATATCTGTGAATGGTCTGCTTATGATGTTGGGTCAATTCAGTATGGTTTTACTCCTGATAGTTGGAAAGATAAGAGTTATAATAAAGTGAGAGATCATTGTCATTTAACCGGCAAGTTTCGAGGCGCAGCTCATGCATGTTGCAATCTGAATTTGAAATTTCCACAAAACATTCCAGTTTTCTGTCACAATATGAGTAACTATGACACACATTTGTACATAAAAGAATTAGCTAAGAAATATGGAAACGTTGATTTGATCGCAAACTCAGAAGAAAAATATATAAATTATTCAGTAAATTCTGGATATGGCTATGAGTTTGACAATGATAAACCTAGAAAATTTATAAAGTTCTCTTTCGTAGACACATTTAGATTCATGGCCTCGTCTATTGAAAAATTAGCGAAAAATTTAAAGAAAGAAGACTTCAAACATACAAATCATTTTATACAGGATGGACTGAATGAAATTATAGAAAGACAGCCAAATGACGAAGAAGAAATCTTTAAAATTCTATCTGCGAAAGGTATATTTCCTTACGAATTTATCGATAGTATTGAAAAACTTGATTACACAGAAGAGCTGAAAATTCAAGATTTCTATTCACTTTTGACAGACGAGAGCATATCTGAGAAAGATTATCAACACTACTTGAGCGTTTGGAACAAATTAAAAGAGAAAAATCTTGGAAATTACTCTGATTTGTACAATATCCAAGATGTACTATTGCTCGCTGATATATTTGAAAATTTCAGAAATATTTGCTTAAATTGCTATAAACTTGATCCGGCACATTATCTAACAGCTCCAAGTCTTGCTTGGGACGCAATGTTAAAATTAACGAAAATTGAGCTTCAGCTGATAAACGATTACGATATGTATTTAATGATTGAAAAAGGTATTCGCGGAGGCATTTCTCAATGTATTAAACGATATGTTAAAGCAAATAACAAATATTTGAAAGATTTCGATAAGACAAAACCAGAAAGCTATCTGTTGTACGTCGATGCCAATAATCTTTATGGTTATGGTCTTATGCAAAATTTACCATATAACGAAATCAAGTGGATCAACCCGAAAAAATATACAACAGCAGAATGGCAAGAAACAATTTTAGAACTCGCTGGCGACAAAGATTATGGCTATATTCTTGAAGTTGATCTAGGATATCCAACAAATTTACATGAAAATCATAAAGATTTGCCTCTTGCTCCTGAACATTTTAAAAACAAGTTGTGCACAACTCTACTGGATAAAACTGAATACGTTGTTCATTCGAGAAATTTGAAATTCTATCTCGAACAGGGAATGGTGTTAAAACATGTGAATAGAGTTATTGCATTCGATCAGAAGCCTTTTATAAAAGAGTACATTGATTTTAATACTAATATGATGACCAAAGCTACAAGTGATTTTGAGAAGGACTTTTACAAGTTAATGAACAACTCTGTTTTTGGAAAAAGTATGGAAAATGTGCGAAATAGATGTGATATCAAACTCGGTAATGAAGAATTTTCAATGAAACATGCCAAGAAGACAAATTTCAAATGCTTCACTATCTTTGACGACAACTGTATAGCGAGTCACATGTACAAACAGAAGGTAAAATTTAACAAGCCGATTTACATAGGGTTTTCAGTTCTTGATTTGTCAAAGTTGTTAATGTATAAATTTTATTATGAAAAATTAAAGAGTTTTGATCCAGATTTGAATCTGTGTTACATGGATACAGACAGTTATTTTCTAGAATTGAAACGAGATCCTTTTAAAATTATTAAAGAAAATTTAGATGTGTTTGATACAAGTGATTATCCAAAAGATCATGAATGTTTCACTACTAAAAATAAGAAGGTAATAGGGAAATTCAAAGATGAGTTAAATAGCGAAGTTTTAGAAGAATTTTGAGGATTGAGATCGAAAATGTACTCGTACAAATATCTAGATAAAAATCCAGTTAGGTGTAAAGGAATTAAGAGAAGCGTTGTAAATAAAACAATAAATATCGAAAACTTGAAGAGATGTTTGTTCGAAGATAAAGAAGAATTTAGAGAGATGACTTGTATTAGAAGCTACAAACATGAGTTGTATACCGTTACTATAAACAAGTTGGCACTGAGCGCTAAAGATGATAAGAGAATTGTCCTAGAAAATAAGATTGATACAGTACCGTATGGCTATGAAGCGAAATCTTAGATATGTAAATGGATTTGATTCACTGTCACAAATGTAAGAAAAAAAACGAAAAATATCGATGCTAAGATTGTTCAAACTCAAAACGGATTGTATAGAATTGCAGCAAAATGTTCAAAATGTAAGACAAATAAGAGTAAATTTATAAAGAATCCTTATGAAAAACAAGTAAAGAAAGAATTGAAGAATAAAGAAGAAATAGAGATTGAAGCTAGAGAAATTCATGCACCAGTACGAAAAAAGTTTAAAAAGAGAAAAATTATAACTTTAGGAATTGACGATTTATGGGCAGCAGATTTAGTAATAATGTCTAACTATTCGGATCAAAATGATGGATTCAAGTATATGTTAAATGTTATTGATACTTTCTCAAAATATGCTTGGTCAAGAGCTATCAAAAGAAAAAACGGTAAAGATGTTTCAAAAGCCTTCGAAGATATAGTAAAAGACGCGATAAAGATCAATCACAAACCTCCTAACCTACTTCATACAGATAAGGGTTTAGAGTTTAAAAATAAAGAATTTAACGATGTTTTGAGGAAATACAACATTAAGATTTATCATACTGAAAACGAAGAGAAATCAAGTATTGTAGAGAGATATAACAGAACTCAAAATGAGAGAATGAAAGTAATTTTTGAGATTAATAAAAACTTTAAATGGATCGATATTCTTCAAAAAATCGTAAACAGTTATAACGATACAGTTCACAGCACAATCAAAATGAAACCGAAAGACGTAGATAAGGATGCAGAAAAGGAGTTATTAGAGACCGTTTTCAAGTATGTTCCACCTGAAATTCACACGAAAACTAAATTTAAAGTCAATGATCATGTAAGAATTGTTAGTAAAAAACAAACATTTTCGAACAAATATAAGAACAATTGGTCAAGAGAAATCTTTGTGATTTATCAAATTAATAACACAGATCCTGTAACTTATAGTATAAAAGATTTAAATAATGAAGAAATAACCGGAAAGTTTTATGAATATGAATTGAAGAAGTCAAAACTGTAATATAAATTTTCTATATATAAATGGCGCATCAAAAGAAATGTACAAAGTGCAAAGAATTTAAAGATTTAAATGAATTTTATAAAGATAAAAAATAGGAAAGATGGAATGCATTATAATTGCAAAGATTGTGAAAGGGAATATCATAAAGAATTATATGATAAAATAGAAAAATTAACTTTGGAAGATAAAGAATGTCTTAAATGTAAAGAAACTAAAAAAATTTCAGAGTTTTAATAGTGATCACTATAGTAGAGATAAGAAAGACTCATATTGTAAAGATTGTGTAAAGAAGAATCTTCATAGATTATATTATGAAGATACTCAATGTGAATGTGGAAGAACTATAAAATGGTTAAATAATTATCAAAAACATTTACAAACCAAATATCATAAGTTAAGAGTTTAACATTTTCATCTTGTAATAATTTTTTCTATATAAATGGAGTCTCAAAAGAAATGTACAAAGTGTCAAGAAGAGAATAGAAAAGACTGTTATTGTAAGGAATTATACGATAAAATGAACAAATTAACTTTAGAAGAGAAAAAGTGTTTACTTTTGTAAAGAAATTAAAAATATTTCTGAATTTAATAACTGGCAGTATAGTAAAGATAGAAAAGATGCTTTTTGCAAAGATTGTGCTAAAAAAATTTTCAGCGAAAGTTATAAAAACGAAATGCCTTGTGAATATGAAAAAAAAAATTCTACGATGGTTACCTAGTTATGCTAAACATTTACAAACAAAATATAATAAATCGAGAGTTTTTAGTAAAATTTAGAAACATTTTCATCGTGTAATTTAGATATTCTATAAATCAGTCGAGATTCTGCCATATTTGTAGTAAAATGATTTCCGTTGTATAAAATATTCAAAAATTCTTTCATTTGGTTGTAGAGATTTATACTATTTGGATCTCCTTGTCTTAATAAAATTTCCATTTCTGGGTAATCAATTTCAAGTTCTTTCAATCTTTTCGGTATTTCTCTCTTTTGAGCTCTGATAACGTAATAAGGATATTCCCACATGTGATTCTTCTTAATTAATACAAAAACATGGTGTTTTTTCTTATCAAAATTTTCACAAACAAGTTCTGGTTTCATTAAGTCAATTTTTACACTTTGTTTTGCGATTATTTCCGTTTTTATTTTATCTTTAATTTGCAACTGTTTAACTTCGTCCTCTAAATATTTAATCTTGTTTTCAAGTTTGTACTGACCAAATTTACGAATACTTGGCAAAACTTCTTTTGTAACCCAATTTTTGAAGATTTTTTGCCTCTTTTTTATGTGATCTCAAAATTAAAGAATAAAGTCCAGATTCATTGATAAAAACAGTGTCAGGATGAAGATTGTTAAGGGGCCATTCAAATAGCCCCTTGTTTTTTTAAGTAAAAATATTGAATTTTGTCATCATCATCAACATTTAATTTAATTGCGTGTTTTGTTTTTTTCATAACCTAATATTTCACAAACATCTTTAGCCTTAAACCAGATTACATTGTTTTCGTCAACAATCGTTACAATGTCTTTATTATTGAACTTGAGTAGGTCTACAACTGACTCCATTTAGATAGACAGAAATTTAACTAGTTACTTGCAATCTTAAATATATTGTTGTTTTACTCTCATTATTTAATAGATTTCCTTCAGAGTCTTGAATAGTCAGAACGATTTTTTGAATTCTTTTAATATTTTTTCTAATTGGAATATAATCGATTTCATTTGGTTTTTCACTGATTTTTGATCCATAAGCAACATTTGGGAAAAAAGTGTACAAAATTTCAGATTCTTTGTGTAAATGTTCGGTATGATTTTCAAAACTAGGTTCAACGAGATTGCAGTGCACTTCAATTACATCAAACGGTCTAAATTTTGGCGTTTTATTTCCTAAATATACCTGATTTGGCTCAATAGTTTCTTGAACAAACCCTAACAATTCCACAATAACTGCTGAAAACATTATTCTTACTGGTGATTTTATTTGAATTTTATTAGAGAGATAATTTTTTTTGCATTTCAAACTTGTTTTCGTCAAAGTTTAAAGATTTATCTGATTGTTTGAATGTTTTAAGATAATTTTTAAGGAAATTTTTTATTTGATCGAAAGTATAATATCCTTTGTTTAAACCATAATATTTTGTTATGTTCTTCTCACTAAATCCTATACAATAAGGAGAACTTTCACTAATATTTATTACAAAATTGTCAGAATAAAAACCGCTTAAACCGATAAAATAATTTGATTCTTCCTCTAAGTGTATAGGATGTTCCAAGTTTAAAACTAATTTAGAGCTTTCTGAAGTCAACTTGAACAGCTTCATTTTCGCAAGCGTTGCTTCAAGATGAAAATCTTCTATTTAAATGGAGAAATTTTTAAAGCAAAAAGATCAGATAAAACTTCAAACGTTTGAAGAAAATAAGAAAGATCAACCAATCAGATTGTTAATTGTTGGTTCAAGTGGATGTGGAAAAACAACTTTACTATTGAATTTTATCTACAATAGGTTGATTCCTTATTCCAATTTGTATGTTTTTTAGTAAATCTTTAGAACAAGACGCATATAAAAAATTACAAGAAAGATTTGAAAATATTGAGAAAAACTTAAACAAAAAAATATCACATTTTTATAATGCTTCCGAGGACATAGTTCCATTAAGCGAATGTAAACCGAATTCTTTAATCGTTTTTGATGATTGTATTTTGGAAAATCAAGACGTTATCAAGGAATATTTCGTAATGTCTCGTCACAAAAATATCTCTTGTATCTATCTTTCTCAATGCTTTTCAAAGGTTGATAGACAAGTTATAAGAAATAACCTGAATATGTTGTGTATTTTTAAGCAAGACGATCACTATTCGAGAAAGATTTATAACAATTATGTGGGATCTGATATGAGTTTTAACCACTTTATTGAGTTATGTGATAAAATTTGGAAGGAAGACTACGGATTTTTAACTATTAATCTAACTTTGAAGCCTAAAAATGGCAAATATTTGAATAAATTTTTCAATATAAACGTGTGATAATCTAGTTGTTTTCATGTTTTTACGTTCACGTTTACGTTTCGTGTTCTCGTTTTTACGTTCCACGTTCACGTTTTTACGTTTCACGTTCACGTTTTACGTTCCACGTTTCGTGTTCTCGTTTCGTGTTCACGTTTCCACGTTCCACGTTCACGTTTTACGTTCCGTGTTCACGTTTCGTGTTCACGTTTTACGTTCCACGTTCACGTTTCAAAATTTTTCTAATTAAATGCTGAACGTAACTTCTGAAGAAGCGAAAAAACTTGATCAAATCGAAAAGAAATTAATCAAAGAATTTAAAGAACAGATTCGAATTGATGAAAAAGAACAAGAATTTATTCAAAAAATTAATCAACCTGTAACTTCTGCAATTAAAAATGTTGAAGGTAAAATTGAAAACGTTTTAAGCAATAATCAAAATTTGATGAATTTGGTTCCAGTTGTACGACAATTTGCCGATATTTCGATACCAGAATCTGAGTTTGAATTGCCAAAATTACCATCGTCAACACCATTTAGACCTAGAATCATTGAAGAATCTACAATAGTTGAACCAATAAGTCCTGGAACAACGGATATAATAATTGGTGAAATTGGTAAAAAATTTCTTCCTAGAGCAAAGGATGATAAATTTGGTTTGTATTGGGATAAAAAAAAAAAGTTTTATGATTGGAAATTTACCCGTTAATTTTGAACATAATGATATAATTATTGAAGATAAAACATATAAAGGAACTCAAGGTTTATGGAGATTATTAACAGGCACTGATGTTCCAAAAGACGGTTTATATTCTGAAGAAGACTTGAAAAAGTATACAGAAATTTTATGGAAATCTGATTCAATTTACAAAAATAATGATCCATCAACTAAGAAACCAAAGTCAAGTAAAGGTAAAAAATATCTCAATTTGATTAAACCAATTTGGGAAAAACGAATCGAAGGATCAGGTGTAAGAAAAATACAGTGATAATAAGATTGAATACAGATATATCGACGATTTGACAAAACTCGATGGAATTATAAATTATATTTATGCTCAAGAAAAGGCTGGAAACAACAATTTTTTGAACGAAAAGAAAGCGATTAAAGATTTTATTTCGAACAAACTTGATGAAATGATTGAAAAACCTGATGGAATTAAATATTTAAAACGAGTTTTGCCGGCAATAAGTTCATCTATGATTGAGGGTAGTGGACTTTTGAATGATTTTATCAACAATTTACCTTTTGAATTACACGTACCAACTTATCAGTATCTGGGGCCCGGCACAAAACTCGAAAAAAGACTAAAAAGAGGAGATACTGGTATAAATAAATTAGATCAAGCTGCTATGGAACACGATATTTTTTATGCAAAACATAGAGACACAAATTCCAGACATATCGCAGATAAAGTTTTGCAAGATAAGGCAATGGATAGATTTTTATCAAAAGATGCTAGTTTAGGTGAAAGATTTGTTGCACTTCCAACAGCTGGAGCAATGTTTTTGAAGAGAAAACTAGGAATGGGAATCGAAGAGAACTTGAAATTTTAACTATATAAATGGAGGTGAACGTAAACTTCAGCAAAAATCAGAAAGAAAAAATAAAATCCGCTTTTAAGAAGAAAATACCCGTTAGTATTCAATTTAAAATAGATCAACTAAAAAATGGCGAAGATAAGATATTTTTAACAAATAGACAATACAATAAACTCGAAAAACATAAGAAAAACAATAAAGGAACCAGAATAGAATTTTCTTATAATCAGTTGAAAGAACTCAAAAATGGTGGACTTTTGAAAGATTTATTAGATTTTGGAGAAAATATTCCAGTTGTTAAAAATGTTGTTCCTTATGTTCGTAAAGCTGCTCCAATCGTTATAAAAGATGTGATTCCTATTGTTTGAAACATTTAAAATTGGTTAGATAAAGAGTTGGAAGATGTTACAGGATCTGGATTAGATGAGAAAACTTTGAATTACGTGAAATCAAACATTGAAAAAAAAAATTTAAACCTTTAACATTCGGGGAATTGGAAGAAATCTGTAAAAACATTAAACATTTTAGAGGAATTTTTATGAGAGATACATTACCTGAAAAAGTTAAGAAATTTGAATGTGGAATTGTGAATTTAGACTCGATTATGGGAAGTGGAACACATTGGATTTGTTATTATAAAAATGATAAGAATGCCTATTATTTTGATTCGTATGGAAGAATTGAGGACAAACCACCGAGAGAATTGATCCAATATTTAAAAAAATCAAACGTTTATTATAACGATTCTCAAATTCAAGACTACAAAGATCCTCCAATTTGTGGTCATTTATGTGTTTTTGTTTTGAATGAACTGAGTACTGGTAAAGATTTTAAAGAAGTTGTTAACAAATTATTACTTAATAAATATGGATTCACAAAATATTTTTGACGTATTTGGAACACAAATTATTCAAAATGTAGATAATAGTTTCAATTTTGATAGTTTGAGAAATGAGTTTGATAACAAGTTAGAAAATTTATTACAAAACCTTCCAGATTCAGATATTTTTGCTGTCGAGATTGAAGATTTTAAAGCAGAATATGATAACAAACTTGCAAATTTCATGAGTTCAAATGAAGTTGCTGATAAAATAAAAACATTGGAAAAAGAAGTTGATGATGGTGTAAAAAAATTATTTACCAATTTAATGTCTCTTATCGATAAAGCTGATAAAATTACTGAAGCGATCAAAGTTGAAAAGAATTATGTTAGTTTGGCTAATAAGAAAAGAATTGTCGGTGTTCGACCTGGTATTGACAAACATGATGTTGTTGTTAAAGAACAAATTTTAAAACCTCTAAAATTATCAGAAAACATCGATATTGTTGATTTACATGATCCGAATGTTAAAAATGCCTTAGATTTTAAAGGAAAAAGAATTAGCAGTGTTAGTAAAGGAATTAATCCATTTGATGTTGTTGTAATGATTCAATTAGAAGATCATATTAAAATGTTTAATGAACTAAAACAAAATTATGAGAATCATAAACAGCATGTTAAAGATTTTACAACAGAAGTCTATGACAAGTTAGAAGCCAGAAATAGAAGATCAGTAGACGATGTTGGTGAATTACTTGATAAAGTAAATAAACTAGAAGAAAACTTTAATACATATAAAAATAATGTTAATGAATTAGTTGGTGTAACAATTAACAAAATTCTGGAAAATTTTGATACACATTTCAATGAGAAAGTAAACTTTTTTGAAAATTTTGGTACACGTTTTAATGAGAAAGTAACACATAATAATGAATTACTTAAAAGAATAGAT
Source organism: Homalodisca vitripennis (assembly GCF_021130785.1). Lineage (NCBI taxonomy): Eukaryota > Metazoa > Arthropoda > Insecta > Hemiptera > Cicadellidae > Homalodisca > Homalodisca vitripennis. Next base: position 35,439 of record NW_025782905.1, on the reverse strand, counting down.
GATCAATACTCTTTATATCTCGATAAAGTAAATAAACTAGAAGAAAACTTTAATAAATTTAAAGAAGATGTTAATAAATCTTTTGAAAACATTGATAACAGATTTAATGGATTAGGCGGCTATGATGACTAATTTTCCTTATATAAATGGCGCTCATATATTGTGTGAGATGTAAAGAAAAAACTGCAACAAATGATATAAAATACTATGCAAACATCAATGGAGTTAAGAGAATTTCTGGAAAATGTGCTGAATGTAACGCAAAAAAGAGCCAATTTATAAAAACTTGATTTTGAAATTTTTTCCTAATAAATAGAGATGGCGGGACATTACAGTGCTTTCGATCTTTTTATCATGCAACACGAAAGAGATTTGAAAAAAGAACATTGGGATGACATTTCTCAAAAATATGAATTATCCGAAGATATGATGAGATTATACGTAAACAAATTGAATTGGTATAACATTGCTAAATATCAAACTTTATCATCAGAGTTCATTCAAGAAAATATACATTATCAATTAAAAGATCATATGTCTGTTCTTTGTCTCTATCAACACTTGAGTATAAAGTTTTTGGATGAAAATAAAGATACAGTTGATTGGAACAATATTATAGATAGCGGTTACTATCCTGTGCAAATTTTATTGAAATATGTGACCGAGATCGCAAAATTTAAGGAAGAGAATCCTGAATATGACGAAGTAGATCATTAAAAATGACTCTAATCTTTTTAATTATTTTACTAAAATTTATATCTTTTCTTATAAAAACGTACATTAGATCGATGAAAAAATGATACACGATGTTTAAAATTTCTAAATTTTCTCTTATTAAATGGCGGACTACAGAAAATATGCTAGTGATATTGAAAGGGCGGAGTTTAAAAATTTCTATCCAATTAGTAAACAACATTTGAATGAACCGAATAAAAGAACTGAGTTTAATATTGATTTTGGAGATAACTTTTGCTCGTCTAACTTCCAGTTTTATATTTCTGGAACTTTAACAAAACAAGATGGTCAAGCATATCTTGGAACTGATAATGTTAGATTAATCGATAATTTTATACCGTTTTTATTTTCTAAGATTGAAGTAAGAAAACACAATAAATTGATAGAAGAAGTCGAAAACTGTGGCCAATTAAGCACAATTAAAGGAACTATTTCGTATTCAAAAAGTGATGTTATTTCTCAAACTTCTAATGGCTTTGAATCAGATTTTAAATTTGGTGTTTTTGAAGCAGCTGGAAATTTATCTCATTTTGGATTAGGATTTTTTTGAAAATGTTACTATTCCGATCTATAAAGGAGGATTTTATCTAAGTTTTATAAGAGCAGAAGACGATGATGTGATTCTGAAGACTGCAACTGGAAATGTTATGCCTGTTGATGGAAAAATAACAATTACAGATTTTTTTATTAGAGTTCCAATGATTGATTATAAAACCACGAGTAAAATTAGGTTGATTGATGAAATTACAAAAAGTCAAAACATTATGTTTAATTTTCTAGATTGGCAATGTATTGAACAAAAAGGTATTTCCGGAACAACTTATTCGTTCGATATCACAAATATTTATAGAAATATCTTCAATCCCAAGTTCGTTATCATCGGTTTTCAAACAGATAGACAGAATAATCAAGAAAAAAATCCTTCAAAGTTTGATAGTTTGGATGTAAAAAATATCAGAGTAAAATTGAACGGTTCTTATTATCCAGATGAATTACAAAATTTAAACATTTCCGGAGGTCTTTTCAGAATCATGTATCAGATGTATCAAGATTTTAAGAAAGTTTACTGTAATAATAAGGAAATGTATTACAATCCTAAAGAATTTTTAGCGAATAGACCTATTTATGTCATTGATACAACAAAGAGTTTGACAAATATTTCTGGTTCAAAGAACGATATAATTATCAATATGGATTTTCAAAAAGCTGTTACAAACGCGATTTGTTATGTGGTTGTGGTTTCTGAGAAATTTTTAGCCTATGATGTGATTAAGAACGATATTAGAGAAATTCAGTAAAAATCACGTTATTTTCACTATTATTCATCGGATAATTTTAAAACTTTACAGAATTGTTAAAGACATTGATATAAGTATTCATTTTTAATTTCAAAAGAATATCTTAAAAAATGGGGATGATATTAACAAAAAACTATTCCAAGGTCATCTTAAGGGTTGGACCGGAAGTTATGATTTTAAAAAATACTTTAATATTTACTGATCCTATATACCAAATTTCAGCAAAAAAGCTCCAATAGTTCTCGAGATATAAGAGTTTTAAGATAAGGGATGATTGGGGTAGTTTTTGAAAATTTTGTTATTTTCATGAAATTTTAAGTTGAACTCGCTTGTTTTTGAAGTTTCAGATTTTTCTGATAATTTTTTTTATTTTTTTATGAATATTAAGAAATAGGGGATGATTTCACCCTTATGGATAAGTTAAGTCGAAAGAGTTAAGTATTTACTATATGTGTACCAAATTTCATTAAAATCGGTTGAGTGGTTTTTGAAATATAAAATTATTAATAAATTTGTAAACTAGCACTCCTAATTGAACAACTTATATAGCAGAGATATAGCTTATAACTTTCGAGACTCTCCGTAGCTCAGTTGGTAAGACGCTTGCCTTCAAAGCCTGAGGTTCTGGGTTCAAATCCCAGAGCTTCAGGCGCGCTTTTTATTGAGGAAGACATGGTTGTCGTTCAGTGGTTGGGGACAAGTCTTTACACGAGTGGCCATAGTGTAATGACTATAGAACAAGCCGAGTAATGACAACTGTGGTTGGCGCGCCATTTGCTTCCTCACCTTTCCACTTCATTCCTTAATTCCTTCTCTTCCTTAATTCGTTCATTACATTCATTCACATCGTTCATTAATACAACATTACACTTACAAAACACCCGACACAAATTCCCTAATTGTATCTCTCCATCAACTTCTACACAGTAGTTACCAAAGAAAATTGAGACTTGGGAACAAAAAAATTCCAGAGTCTAAGACCCGAATTACAGCTCCTAGCCATTAACTTGGTTGGACAGTAGCAGTGCAGGGCCAAGTCTCTAAACAATAGACACCGTAGAAGTTGAATGTGATGTGATTCCCCATAGCGCAAACACGCACACTAACAACACTACACCAAAGACACAATCATTCATTTTGTCTTTTACAATAATTGATGATGTTCATATTATTCTCTTTCATTCCTCCTAATACTTCAAAAATATACTCTCTCGCTGTTGAAAAATCTCGATTTCTTCCGTAATAATCTTTGTAATCATAGACAAAATATCCTAAATAGTTGTACAATAGAATGAAATTATTTCTATTTATCTCTGTTGTAGAAATGTAAACATAAACATTTGTGCTGAAAAATTTATATCTTGGTAGACTTAGTTCCATAATCTCCATTTATAAAAAAAAATGGAAGAGTACAATGCCAACTGTTACAAGTGTTATAATAGAGGAGAAATTATTGATAAAAAATATTTAGTTTGTAGAGATTGTAATTTAATTTTGTACGAAAGACCTAAACCTAAGAAATTACGAAATAAACTAACACATTTGAATAATCTGCTTATAAAATTACAATACGGAGATGAAAAACAAACAAAATTTGTTACAGAGTTTAGGAAAATAAATAAAAATTTTTACTTATCTCTTAGAACCGTTGAAAAAATTATTTTCCTTTTCAAAGAATACATTAGGTTTGTAGGTATCGATACACACGTTTATTATGAAAAGATATTACCTGTATTTTTTCATTATCTGGATGTTGAATTTGTCTACGACTTTAAGCCAGAAATCCTCGATGATTTTATAGTACATTTGGAGAAATTAAACGAAGAACCTCGTGAAAAGAATGCGGTTTTACTCACATTCTCCCCGACTTCTCGAGTGATTGTTAGCAAATTTCATTTTTTTCCGTCTTTAAATTTTTTCTATTTAAATGGAGTTCTTGAAGGAGTTAAATGATATTGGAGAATGTAAGTTTAAAGAGTATAAGAAGTTAAATGAATTGGAAGAAAGGAAGAAACATAGAATCTTGAATTTGGAGAAAATGAAAGATAAATTCGGGTTTACAATAATTGCCGAGTTGGAAGATTGTAAAGTACACTTGCCGAACAGATTTTTGACTGTTTTGGATGAGAAAAAGATTAAAGAATTAAACAAAAATGAAAAATTACACTTGATTGTTACTGGAAAGAAGACTATTAAAGATAAAGAAATTATAACAATTAACTTTGTAGAATAAAGTCTTTTCAGTTGTGCTCTAAAACTTGCAGTCCCTCCCCACGTCATAGTACTGTTTTGATAACCGTAGTTGGTGTCTTTCTTCATAGGAATCACATGGAATATTATCTACAGTAATACCTTTTGTTTCACACAAAATGTGGCTATATTCTATAAGAAAAATTCTATAATGCTCTTTAATGAATTGTGTTGATAAATCTTGATACTCACAAAAATTCCTAAGAAATTCATCAATTAAGTCTTGATTATCTTGAAAGAACGTATAATATGGGAAAAATGTCATAAAAAAACGATGAAAACTCTCTGTTTGTTTATTTTTTACTTTCTTTTCAATATCTTTCGTAATTATATTAAATATGTAATCCCTTACTTTTTTAGTTTTTTGCCGATAGTAAAACACTCCATTAGACGTTTTTTCTGCAAAAGACTTTACAAGTTCTTTGAATTCTGTATCATTTAAGGAAAGTATCGAAGACGGTATCAACTGTTGTTGAAAATAAACCGGCAATTCACTGAATTCATCTTTGTTGCACTGTTTTAATGCTAGAAATTGTAGAGACTTTGGTGAGTTTATGTTGTTTATTTAGTAGAAAAGTTTTTTATTAAAGTACAGTATGTTTTTAGTAAAAATGTTTTAAATTGATTAAATTTTATTAAGATTTCGAAGATTTTTCCTTTATTCGTAGCAGATTTGACAACATTTTACAAAGCACAGCTTAAGAAAGTAGAAGCAAACAGCTGTAGATTTGGTTAATTTTTCATTCCACAGAGTAGATAGTAATGTACCGATCGCTTTTGGAGACGAACGACTGTAGATTCGGTTAATTTTTCATTGAGATTTGCTGTGTTATTTCTCAGCTTCCTTTATGGTACATTGAACAGTATTTTACATTGCTTTTCGGTCGGCTCCGAAAGTGCGCCAGGAACCCCATATTATTATCTACTCACAGATATATATATATATATATATATGTATATGTATTATTGTTTTATTGTTATTATTATTATTATTACCTGACGTTGATTTGCCTTTTGTCTGTGTCTGACGGTTGGTTAATTTTAATGTAAGGTATTTTATGATGTTCCATACTTCTCTCTGCATTTATTTCAGGCTTGATCTTACTTGTTTCTTTGTTTTAACAGTGATTGTTTTAAAACTGATTCGCAGAATCAATTTTAACTTACAAAAGATTAAGGATGCTACTGACCAAAGCAATATCAAAACCAATTAGCAGTTGTACAAAATATTTATTTAACAACCAAAGTAACAGCTAAATGTACTGAATACGAATGTGTCCACCTTAGTGACTGGACATACGAAAAAAACTTGTTGTGGATTATAGGGGCTGCGTACTTCTTTTAAATGTAACAGATCATATCATTGTTTTGGAATTCTCCCAATTAATTGTTTTGCTTTAATTGTCTTAGTTTGTTTTGAGGTTATAAAATATTTTTACATAAAATGTATGCTTAGTTATCTTATAAATATTTGTAGCCACAAGTTCTACTGGATTCTTAAAACGGTACTATAATTTCTCACATTTTGCATGTAATTTATTACATACGTACGCACTCGTCAATACATGATCATGCTTATTAAGTCGTTTGATAATCAGGAATTTTATTCAGTTAAATATAGAAAACAAATCAAAATGTTATTTTAGAATCGTAGAGAAAACAAATATTCTCAGGAGTCAGGATTGTCAGGAGTCTTTTTTATATACGTTGGAATTATATAATAAATAATTTTAATTTACGGAATAATATCTTTGCCTATCAATCAGGGATAAATCTCGAAAACAATTTAAGCTACTGACGAAGTGTGTGTAGTGGTGTAGCTGATGGTCCTGCAGGGAGCTTACACATTAACTCATCTTTTTCACCAGTTCTCTCTCAGTCTTGTTCTATACGCTAATCCTTGAGAACGCTCTATTTAATACCGCATATCTTATATTGCACAGTACTGAAAAAAGTAGGCTATTATAATTAGATACTTATGTCGCATTAAATGGTCAAATAATACGGGACAGTATTAAACATTAAACTTAAATACTTCTCAGATTACAACATTTTTGAACATATTTTTATAATTTCACCTTTGGCTTTAAAACACCCGATTATGATTTCTAGTTTAATTTTACTTGTTATTACGTTACTATTTTAAAAAGCGCAAATATTGTGTTTGTTAATATATGTCTTCTTGTATGTTAATTAATAATCATACCAGTCGCTTTCATAAAAGCAGTTCCGAAAATATCAAGCCAGGATAACTACTCAGGGACAGTAAACATTGCTATTCAAGACAATTTCACTATCGTTATCTAAGTTTTAATGTTATCTAAAAGTTTTTCAAAGATAATAATTTCAAAATCAAATACCATAACACATTTAGTATTAGTAAGCAAAAATGTATAAATCTGTTTTGTTACTATTTACTCGTACTTATCTTTAATTAATTCCGAGTGCTGAGTGTTATTTATTATAGCAGCGAGAACTGGCGATTTTACATGCTTAGTTATAGCCGTGTTTATATTTGACACGCCAGGCACATATATCGATAGTAACGTAACTATCATTGCTTGCACCTTGGGGAGAACCATCCAAGAATAAATTTTCTCTTTGCACTACCTTATTTACAAGTATTTTGGAAACTCTCGGTTTTGGAAACGTGGTTAAAAATAATTAAAATAAGTTCGATTAAAAATAATTTTTTTTCGGATCTTTAAATGTATTACTATCTAAAATTTCTGTTTTGTTATTTACTGCTATTGTCTGTGTAGCATGTTGTTGCATCTGGGCCATGGAGTGAAGTTTCATTTGGAACTTCGCCTCTCGGTGAAGATTTTTCTATTATTCATAAAAAAATCTGTTATAATCATAAATTCGGAGCAATACTTCATTTTACCAAGTATTTTTGTTTTGTTATGTACATTAAAAAAAATACGAATCAGCCGCAAGAATATTATAAGCTAGGCTGTCATAAATATTGTTCTTTGATGTTTTTCTGAAAATAATCTGAAAGCTTGATACAGGAAGGCCATTGTTATCTGTAATGGTTTCTTACAAACTTGGTCATGATGACGCCGAAGCGATGGTCCATTTATTATGTTTTAAAATATTGTCAAAAGAAATAATTAGACACAGTGACAAATAAGCGGGTCAGCTTGAGATGGTTGGACATGAAATTTCTATTCTCACTAGTTTCTAAGAATTATGTAACACCTTGACATTCTTGATATGTTTATGTCTTTGTTATGGCTAAAATAGTAAACTATATTCTGTAAGTTACCATAAATACAAAGTGACATTTATACAGAACGCTTAGAAAATATTTCAATAATTTCTAGTACGTATTTTAATTATAAACGAGAGGAAAGTTGGGTTTGTTAAGTTACGGCTGATAACATAGTTGATAAATAGACATTTAATGTAAATATTGGTGCTTATCGTCCATTAAGGATGACAAGCCAAATAGTATGTTCGTCATGTGTCCATCTGCTTTTCATTGATGCTCTGAACGTTGCCTACTCGACGTTCTCCTTAAAATATGATGGCAATTTGACATAAATTTCATAGAAGTGTTCCGAAACGAGTGAGTATAAGTCATAGTCCAAGTTAAATTCTTTTAGATAAAAACCAAATTTGGCTACATTTTCTGCCCCTGTCCTTGGTATTTAAGGAGAGTCAGAAATAAACTTTTTTCCCGTTTTAAATTTATTATTTTATAAAAAAATATGTAAGACATAAATAATTGTGAAACACAGTATTAAAATAAAAAGTCATCTTATAAATTCAATAGCAAATGAATGTGAATTATCATACAAATTAACACACATCAGCATTTTAATACAAATCTGTAGATACTTAAGATGACACATGATTAAAGATTAATAGAAATTAGTAGTTTAATTTGATGGATATGTTAGTTAAAAATTATTTTCTATTGTGTAACACTTAGTTGTGACGAAATTTCCAATAAGAAGAAATGAGTAGAGAAAAGGGAAATAAATTATTATTGCTTGCAACTCTCTACACTCTGGGGCAGACAGAGATTTCCACTTCTATCACGTTTACTCATACTTCCTAGTCTCTTAGCAGGTGGTCACCCTCCTACCGTGTATTACTCCTATCTTTTATTAGGTTAAGTTTGTGCATGTTAGACAATAAAGCTAAAGTCAAGTCAAGTCAAGTCGCTGTGACTGTGGGGGGGGGCGGATCCCCCACATCTTTCAAGGCCTCTGCCGGTTAGGCTTTTGCATTGTATCTCGAGGGTGAAAGCCCTAGTAGCTTTTCGCTAACTGTCAGTGGGGTGAAGTGTCGTGGTGCAGTCGAAGTTTTAGTCGATGTCATCAGTCATCCATGGGAAGACGCAGTTGGGGGACCTCCTGGGCGCAAAGCTCACGGATGTGATCCCACGGTGAGGACTCTGCAGCTTCCTCAAGGCTCGATGTCAGGCCTTCTACGAAGCTCCTGATGGTAGGGGCGTTGGACGAAGCCCTGACTACGGTGTTCCTCACGAACCAGGGCGACCCAGTGGCCCGCCGGAGACACACGCTCTGGGCAGTGAGCAACTGCCTCCTTGCGGTCTTGCAAGTGAGGTGGTACCATGCTGGGGCCGCATATGTGAGCACTGGTCTTATCAGAGCGGTGTATAGCAGGACCTTCGTCCTGGTCGGTAATTTCGTGGAGTTGAGCAGGGGGCCGATGCTGTCGAAGCCCTTCCTCGCTTGGCCACAGATCCTCTTGACGTGGGGTGTGAAGGTCAGCTTGGAGTCCAGGAGTACCCCCAGGTACTTGACTGAAGTCTTCCACGGTATGTCGTCGCCGTTGAGTGACAGGTGACGGCCGTCCGCTTGTCTCCTTGTTCTCGTGAAGTTTATGGCTTCACATTTGTCAACGTTGACCTTGATCCTCCACTTGGTCAACCAGGGCTCCAGTAGGTGCAGCTGCCGCTGGATGTAGAACCCAGCCATCCTCAGGTTGGCAGAAGTGGCCGTGAGAAGCGCATCGTCCGCGTACAGGGAGAGCTGCACTCTCGGAGCGACCGGAAAGTCGTTTGTGTACCACAGGTACAGGATCGGGCCGAGGACTGATCCCTGTGGCACACCAGATGTCACTGGGCGGGTCGTGGGGGTGGATCGGGCAACGCTGACGGAGAAGGTCCGGAGGTGGAGATAGCTGCGGAGCAGCCGGAAAATCCTGCCAGGCAATGGAGACGATGACAGCTTGAAGAGCAGTCCCTCGTGCCACACCTTGTCGAAGGCTTTGCTCACGTCTATCAGGACCGAAGTGGAGTGGTGCTTCCTTCCTACAGCTCCGGTGATGTTGTTCAGGACTCTGCGAAGCTGAAGGGTGGTGGAGTGGCCAGTGCGGAAGCCGAATTGTTCTGTCCTGATAGACGTGAAGAACTCCTCAGGGAATCTCGCCAAGACGATCTTCTCCAGAATCTTGGAGAGCACAGGCAGGAGGAAGATCGGCCTGTGGTTCTCCGGAAAGAGAGGGTCCTTGCCGGGCTTGGATATCATGATCACCTTGGCATCCTTCCAGGTGGTCGGGAAGTGAGCCAGGCGTTGGCATGAGTTGAAGATGCAGGTGATCGTGACGATCACCCAAGCCGGCAGGTTCTTCAATGCTGGAGTTCCTAAGGATTCCGAGCCAGGGGCTTTCTTCGGGCGAAGGCGGCGAATGTGGTCTTGCACTTCAAGTGTAGTCACAGTGGGCAGTAGGTCGTCTTCGTCAGGTTGGTATTCCTCCAGGAAGTTTTCAATCATTTCGCACGTGTCCTCGTCGTAGACATCCGCGTGTGGAGAGAATTGGCCTTCCATGGTGTCGGCGAAGGCCTCTGCTCGATCTCCAGGGGAGTAGACAATACCACGCTGTCCATGAAGTGGTCGGTTGGTCTTCTTCTCCCCTCGAAGTGCCCTGGAGATTTTCCAGATGCCGCCGACACCACCGTCAGCTTGAAGTTCCACAAAGTCATCCCACGCAGCCGCTCTGTGTTCAGCCAGGAGACGAGAGCACTTCCTGGCCTGGCGGTTGAAGGTCTGCTTGGCGTGGGGACATTGGGTCTGCTGGTACTCCCTTCGCAGTCTGCGACGAAGGCTAATCTCCTCTCTCAACTCCTCGGGTAGAGGTGGAGTGATATCAGTCCGGGAGAGAGGAGATGACGAGGCCGTCATAGCTTCTTGGAGGATGGAAGTCAAGTCGTGTACTTGTCGGTCTAGCTGGTCCGGTGACTTGGCAGGAGTTGGTGGTGGCCGATGTCTTACATCTGGCGAAGGTGGAATTATCATACTTTCAATTTCCTAATATAACGTCAAACTTATCTACAATAATAAATATATATACCTCTCAAGTAAGCACCTAGTGCACTTGAAAGACTTTGCAAGATTATCAACAACACCATACACAAACCAGACAATCATAACGAGTAGCACCTTTATCATAAATATTAAAATGGTAACCGAGAATGAAATAAGTGTTTTATTTATCTCAACCGGTTCTTTTTATAAAAATTCTCATTTCTTACCTAAATCTACTTGGGCTACTTAATATTTATGAAATATATAATCTGAAAATAAAATAACGCTTTTATAAAGTATTTATACCATACAGTTCAATGAGTTACAAAGAGAAATTACGGTTCTACATTATACTCTTGTCATGTGGAAGCATATTTTCTGCCACAGATAGCAGCAGACGTGACGTAAACTGAGATATTTCAATTCACCAATTTAATAAGGGAGGGGAGTATTAAATGGTAAAAGGGTACTTCCTGCCCAAGGGTTGGCCCTAGAACTGTGTAATGCTCTAACCTGGGTGCGAATAAAAATGTCATTGCAGCCATTACTGTTGGTTCTAGTAACAGTGGTGAATGCACGACAACTTTTTAAGCGCAGGAAGTCCCAATCCCTGCCATTATAAATTTTTAAATGAACTTTTAATAGATCACATGAACATTTTCTTTATAAAATATTTTCAAGAAGTTTATTATAATATTTACCAATCAACGTGTACGAGGATAACAAACCAACTGTAACAAAGATACTTTTTTCTGTATAAATTCCAACATGACAGAAAATCACGTTGCTTGGTTTGGCCACTACTTTTTTTAATAATTATTTACTATTTTATGTGTAATTAATTTTAATTGTGCTGAAAAAACTAGAAAAATGTAGTCCTTTTTCAGGATTCGATTTCTTTAATGAAAGTTTTACGTGCCGAGTTGGCTTGTCACTGGCCCTCTCTAGAATCTTTATATTTAATTAATTACTAGTATAAATATTTTTTACAAAACTAGTGCAAAAAATTACCTATATATTCATTAAATAAAGTGTGCACACGCTCGGGTCAGTGACGTGGACATGATGCAGTGTTACGTAAAACCTCTTGCTTCCTTTATCACCAGAAAGTATATATTATTTTGAAACTCAATTTTATTGTCAGGTTAGATTACAATATGAATGATTATATTACTTACTCTGCATTACTGTTCTTCCTCTAAAATTAGTATAGTTTTAATTTGGTCCCATTTCCATAGTAAATATCTAAGTAATATTTGTACTCATGTATGTAAGTAATATATACCTCATTGATTTATCCACCTGAAGAAGAAGATGGATCTCAATCCTTGAAAGGTCCTGTTCTATTTTTGTAACATTATCTATGCCAAATTGTCCGAAAGCCTGACATAGGTTTAAGAATTCCTGTTGTTACAGCAATGTATGAAAAAACGTTTTGAAAGCACTGGTAATGTGTACAGGATTGTTGTTGGCTCTTACAGAAATATTATTTTTTATATAACATTGTTTTAAACATACATCTAGTGTTGAAATGTTTAGTCTTATGGATTAAATGTCGTATTTCATAGTTTTCCATAGTTCTGTGAAATCCGTTGATAATTACGTAACCCACCATAAAACAACCCCTAATGAATAAATACAACTAAACTGTAAGGCAAGTTTCTAGAAATACTCGATACCCACTAAAACAAATTAATGCTGAATTGAACAATTACCAGAAAATAAACATAACCTGAAATCCAATATTAAAAAAACATCCAAACTCTGTATAGACACCCATGGTCTATTTCAAAAGCTGTGCATAGCTTGCCATTTTCCGACTCTAAAATACTTCTGTTCTTTGCTCTTTTGATTTGAAATTCTGAAAATTCAGAAACGAGATGAAAACTGAGCGTTAAGCCGAGAACAGTCACTGATGAGTATTTGAATTGATTTTAAACGGTTGGGATACATTTTAACTGAGTGAGGCTATTTTGTGTCATTGTCCCACTTACTGAACGATGTATAAATATTACATTAGTTTCCTGACTTTCAATTGTTTAACTCGTCATATTTTATTCATCTACTCTAAGTGTGACAATGCAATAAAGGATATTTATTACAATCAACACATCATGATATCAGAGGAAGTGTAATATAATTAGATTAACTATTAACATAACAAGTATAACTAAATTCCTTTCTCCCAATCTTATCTTGCTCCCAATATTTTACCCTTTCTCTTTCGGTATGGTTTTAATTTGAAAGTAACGCTTTACCCTCTCTTCTAGTATACAGTAAGTCACATTACAATGATGTTTCGTATTGCCAAAATCTGTGGTGAACCCATGCTCTAAGTGTATGAGGAATGTAAAAAAATGCGTTTGGATATAAAATGAATCAATTGATACGAAGTACAGACATTTAACGAGGAAACGCCAAACTTAGGCTACATTGCTAACGTTAAATAAATAACTCTTAGTACTATGACTTTTTAGCACAGCATGTATCTAAAAAAAGCTAGCACAATACGATTACGCTTACTAGTCGAAGGTGATATCATAGGATCTGTTTGAGACGATCAATCCTCATTTATCGTGTGAAGACTTCGAATAGCAACCGTTTAATGATACAGGAAGAAACTTTTAAAGCATGGCTGGTGATCGAGAACCTTTGTTTTTGGTCTTTTGAATTGCTAACCTAAACAATCCCATATATACACAACGTAGAAAACAAAAGTCTCGTTGGAACATTGTCCACAGTGTGAACCAACAATCAGACCTAGGAACTCGGATTCTCGCATTAATAACGATTTTTGTTTAGTAGTCCTTGTAAATACCTCCGGAGATCCCTTGAATATGACTGTCTTTGTTCCTACTTTTTCTTGATCGCTGTTGTTACCCTGCCTCAAGGGGAGCAGGTCGATGAAAATTTAAAAAAATTAGAAAAATTTTTTATTGCATTTTTTAATAGTTTAAAGTGTGTATTTTAAAAATATGTAAGTATTAATGCTCAAATAAATTTAGAAATTACCAAAAAAAATTCACAAACAAAAGATGTTCACTAGTTTTTTGCAGCAGTTCGTAAGATGTTGGATGACACAATCATATATATCATGTGTGTTAGTTATAAGTATGTTATGGCTTTGCTCTGTTGGTCAACCTGGTACTGACAACTGGGAATACAGATGACAGAAATAATATTGCTTTATTTGTTTTGATATGCTTAGGAGGTTATGTTATATGTGTTTGTGTCGGATAATTGTGTTTTACTAAAAGTGTTGCACTTTATTCATAGTTAGTGGTAGATTAGGAGTGTGTATTGTTTCTTGAAGTGTTTTAAAACTTCTTATAACCATGCCAAGAGCAAAGGTTAGTTACAAAACTAAATCTAAACGTGAGTTTAGAGGAAACAAGTACCGTAAGTTGGACTCTAAATCTAGGCCTACCCAAACAGATTCTGCTAGCCCTAGCCCTAGGCCTACTACTAATGCAAACATTAGCTCTGCTTCTAAAAAACTGTCCTTTGATAAATATGACAATTACGAAGGAACTGGAATGGGTAGTGTTATTTTGGATCTTAGTTTATTTAGTGAGCAATTAAAAAAATTTGTAAAATGTAAATTCTGCGATAGCGAAGACTGCATTGAACTTTGTACTACGGATAAGAAAAGATTTGGTTTGGCTGTGAATATTGAACTGAAATGTTGTGTTTGTTTGGAAACAACTAATTTTTACAACTCTAAAAAAAATGAGAATGGAAAATATGAGGTAAACTTGAAATTTATTTACGGCATGAGAACGATCGGAAAATGTATCAGTGCAGGTAACATTCTGTGTTCATTATTAGACTTACCTTTACCACCTCAAAAAATAGGACCTTGTAGTAACATAATATATCAGGCTGTTGAAAATTGTGCTAGTGAAAGTATGAAGCAGGCAATTGAGGAAGCTGTGTCTGTAAATGAGTGTGAAGAAACGTCAAAAAGAGATTTGACGGTTTGTTTAGATGGGTCTTAGCAAAGGAGGGGACACAAGTCACTGAATGGGGTTGTCAGCGTAACATCATTAGATACTGGCAAGGTGTTGGATGTTTCCATAATGTCCAAATACTGTCAAATCTGCACTGTACATGAAAATAAAAAAAAATAGTATCTGATCATATATGTTCCAAAAACTACGAAGGGTCCAAGTGGCGGCATGGAAGTTGCGGGTGCCCTAGATGTTTTCCGAAAGTCCAGAGATCGAAATGTACGGTATGTACGATACTTAGGAGATGGTGACAGCAATGGTTTTAAAAAGGTGGTTGACGATAAGCCATATGGAGATGAAGTAGAAGTAAGAAAACTGGAATGCGTCAATCATGTCAAGAAGAGAATGGGGAGCAGACTAAGGGAATTGAAGAAACGGTTGGGAAAAAAAAAAGTAAAAGATAATAGAGCAATAGGGGGCAAGAATAGGCTAACAAATAATGACATAGACAAGCTGCAAGAATATTATGGCCTAGCTATAAAAAGAGGTGGATCAGATCTTCAACAAATGGTTAAAAATGTGTGGGCAACTTATTTCCACAAAATATCGAATGATGACACTCCGCAACATGGCCTATGTCCAAAGGGGCCGGAGTCGTGGTGCGGTTATAATAAAGCCGAAGCCCTACATCAGACTTTCAGCCATAAGTCACACAATTTGCCATATGAAGTGATGGTACAGACCAAACAAATTTATAGAGATTTAGCCAATCCGGATCTTCTAAAAAAATGCCTTGACCAAAAGCCTCAAAACCAGAACGAAAGTTTCAACAATGCCGTCTGGTCTAAGGTGCCTAAAAATGTTTTTGTAAGGCTAAACACTCTAAAACTTGGCATATATGATGCAGTTTTAACTTTTAATAATGGATTCACCAGCAAATTGGATGTGTATAACAAGCTAGGAATCAAACTGAGCGAGAAGTCTGTTGCCGCATTGCGAAATTTTGATACAATACGATTGAAAAAGGCAGAAAAATCTGCTTTAGACATGACCAAGGAGGCTAGAGTTGCTAGGAGGAAAAGAAAACTTGCATTAGAAGAGGAAAATGAAGACCCAGATGACCCTGAGTACGGAGCTGGGATGTTTTAGCAGCAAAAGGTTAGTTTAGCAGTCATTTTTTGCCTTTACCGGACATTTCCCGGAAACTTGGTTTTTTCATATAAAGGTACATGTATCTCAAAAACTATAAATGCTAGAGAATTGAAATTTGGTATGCATATAGAACAGTGCAATTCCAAATAATGTTGCATCTTTTATCATTCTATCTAAAAAAATAAATGAGAAAAAAATTTTTTGGTATAAAAAAATAATTTTTTTACACACAATATTTAAAAATTCCTAAAAAAAATTTGTTTAAAGATTTTTTTACTAAAGTTGCAAGAGATGTTTATAAAGGAGGACTCTTTGCCTAAAAAAAATTTGAAGGTTGTAACTTACTTAGTTTTGACAATACATGTACCTAAAGTTTGTAAATTTAACATGCGCGGGATAGGAACGACCCGCTCCCCTCAAGTTCCGGTAACAGCTATTGTTAGAGACTCAACTACTTAGTCTATGAGCCGAGATCAAATTAGCATTATATAAGCACTATTAGCATTACTTTTTATATTTAAATTTGACAAAACAAAAATACTAGTCCATCTATAATTAGGGTTAATTTAACTTTTAATAACGGAAATTTTAGAAATAGTTGAGAAGGAATATAACAATGAATATAGCATTGGGTATCCTAAACGTTATGGTATAAAAGCCATATGTATTACAAACTGATTGCTTGGTGAAGCTTCAGCCAGTGACAATAAAGCTCCGCTGCTTCATCAAACTAACCTAACAAACGACTGCTGATTGTTGGCAGTTTCGGTTTAACATCTGTTGACTCTTGACTGGAGATGACAATTTTCGATATGGTTTGAAAGAATTTGATGTTAGTTATGGCATCAGCCACGAACGCGAGAGGAATAAAATACGTTGTAAAGTCTGTAGTGGAGTTTGTTCCTAGAGGAAGAGTGTCAATATCAGTTAACGAAAGGAGGTAATATACTATTATTTGTTGGTAACGTTTAAAAAAAGGCAATTGTCCATAATTGTTCCCGATCGCCATACTCTCCTGTCTTTACGAAAGGGAAATATATTAAAAATGCAAAATAATTATTTTATGAAAAGGTTGTAATTATGTTCTATTTAAAGTAAAATAGAATATAAATATAAAATTGCTATTATGAAAGCAACAACCCAGCTTCTGAGCTTTTTCGCTATACCATTATAGAATGAAGCTATTTGGAAATACTTTTCATAGTAATTGTTATAGAAATTTTAAGAAATCGGTTAGGTCATTACGTTTCATATTGGTTTAAGTAACAATGAGACTATGATGGCACACACGCGATGGTGCATTA
The DNA here is from genome assembly GCF_021130785.1 of Homalodisca vitripennis. Lineage (NCBI taxonomy): Eukaryota > Metazoa > Arthropoda > Insecta > Hemiptera > Cicadellidae > Homalodisca > Homalodisca vitripennis. The sequence continues at coordinate 18,466 of NW_025782905.1, read as the reverse complement.
TTTTAAGATTAAATAAAGGATATGATTAGGAACGTTTACTAAACAACAGGTTAGCTTGATATTTTTGTAACTTAAATTTCAAAATTCGAATAAGATTCATTCATTCTTACCCAAGACGTTGTTAAAATAATTTGTATTTAAAGTTTTCTTAGTCTTTTTTTGAGGTTAAAACGACTGATTTCTCACAAAAACAGTAACTGTTTTAAAAGAAACAACTGCATAAAAGTAAACTAAATTGCATAATTTAACATAAGTCGAAAATATAATTTACATAGAACACTTTCATAATAATCCAGTTATGTTTTAAATTATACAGGAAAGAGAAATACTGTTTGTGAAGTTATTAATAAAAAGACCGTTCCTTAACCATACCGGCGATGATAAGGTTTACAACATAGTCCAGTATTGTTTTCATCTTCCCCTTGAAGCTCTAGACTGCTGACCACTGGAAGATCCTCGTCAAATTTGATGGGGGTTTTGAAGTCACTTATATAGAAGTGGCCTGAAATGGGTAATTACTCGTGTAACTTATATCCTAAACTAAATACTCATATGGAAACTTAACATAAATAGCTAATGAACTTTTTTATCTTAGGCATTTGTATGTTGTATTTTTTAAACAATCTAATGAAAAAACATTTAACATATTATATTATTATTATTATATGATCATTATTTTATCCATATCATCCATAACAACAGTTCTCGCACATTTTACCACAGACAGGCTGCTTGTTAAACAATAGCTCAAATATTACATCGAACAAGTTCCACCCTGATCAATTTTATTATAATGTATTAAATATTAGATGTGGCCCATATAAAAGGGGTTGTTAATAGTTGTATTTACTTTTTGACGAAGGTAAGTCTTTACAGCTTATGAACCAAAATCGTCTGCGTTTTCTTTTTTATAGTTTCATTAGTATTTTTTGTCAATGAATAAGTTGTAAAATTTTTTTTGTGAACCTTAAATTTTGTAACAGAGATTAAGAGTTAGATTTTATTAACTTTGGCAGACAGGTCTGATCAACCTGGAAAATCCATATCAGCTGGCTATTAAACAGGCAGCAGCTCCAGCTGGCCAAACAACAATTGACTCCTACTTCCTGTTGGACTTTGTGACTTACTGTCAGGCTTCACGAGGCTTAACCTCTCTCTCTCATGGCGATAGTTTGAAGATTGTTCAGTTGGAAATTGAGTCTCCACGAGGTTATCTATAATGTCTTTACCTACATTGCTCCCTTCCTGGCCCATTACTGGATTGTTGCCAAGGGATTTGTTCGGGAGCGGTTAGTGTGCCTCCACATAGGTCTGCGTACCACTACCCACCCAGTGCCCGCACCTGCTACTGTGCCTTCCTCCCTGACAGTGAGCCCTTATGGAGGCGTATGGTTGTGATCTACGTACTGATAAGTAGAACTTTTATTGTTATACAGACCAATTGACGGATTACCTCAAAATAATAAGGATTAAATTAGTACCAGTAATTTATAGGCCTAGGCTAACTAACTTGCCTCCATTGAAATTGACTTTACCTCGGACTTGGTGAAATTTATGAAATATTTTCACTATTCTAAGGACATTGCCTGTGCTCTACATCACTGCAGTTACCTACAAGAACTTCAGCGCATCGCGTAGTTGAATAATTACTTATAAATATATTGTTGTATTGGGTAAATACTGATGTTTAATGTGCTTTGTGTAAATATATGTCTAGTTTATGTAAGTATTGTTCGATTGATATCTATAGGTAAAAATACCAGAAGTACTAGTGGCCGGCCAAGGTAATGTTGTTTAGTGTATGTTTACTGGTGTTTAATGTGCTTTGTGTAAATATATGTCTAGTTTATGTAAGTATTGTTCGATTGATATCTATAGGTAAAATACCAGAAGTACTAGTGGCCGGCCAAGGTAATGTTGTATAGTGTATGTTTACTGGTGTTTAATGTGCTTTGTGTAAATATATGTCTAGTTTATGTAAGTATTGTTCGATTGATATCTATAGGTAAAATACCAGAAGTACTAGTGGCCGGCCAAGGTAATGTTGTTTAGTGTATGTTTACTGGTGTTTAATGTGCTTTGTGTAAATATATGTCTAGTTTATGTAAGTATTGTTCGATTGATATCTATAGGTAAAATACCAGAAGTACTAGTGGCCGGCCAAGGTAATGTTGTTTAGTGTATATTTACTGATGTTTAATGTGCTTTGTGTAAATATATGTCTAGTTTATGTAAGTATTGTTCGATTGATATCTATAGGTAAAATACCAGAAGTACTAGTGGCCGGCCAAGGTAATGTTGTTTAGTGTATATTTACTGATGTTTAATGTGCTTTGTGTAAATATATGTCTAGTTTATGTAAGTATTGTTCGATTGATATCTATGGGTAAAATACCAGAAGTACTAGTGGCCGGCCAAGGTAATGTTGTTTAGTGTATGTTTACTGGTGTTTAATGTGCTTTGTGTAAATATATGTCTAGTTTATGTAAGTATTGTTCGATTGATATCTATAGGTAAAATACCAGAAGTACTAGTGGCCGGCCAAGGTAATGTTGTTTAGTGTATATTTACTGGTGTTTAATGTGCTTTGTGTAAATATATGTCTAGTTTATGTAAGTATTGTTCGATTGATATCTATGGGTAAAATACCAGAAGTACTAGTGGCCGGCCAAGGTAATGTTGTTTAGTGTATATTTACTGGTGTTTAATGTGCTTTGTGTAAATATATGTCTAGTTTATGTAAGTATTGTTCGATTGATATCTATGGGTAAAATACCAGAAGTACTAGTGGCCGGCCAAGGTAATGTTGTTTAGTGTATGTTTACTGGTGTTTAATGTATATTGTGCTGTTAAATCTAAGGGTTACCTGTACCCTCAGACTGTTGAGATCCAAATACAGAAATGGTAATCAAACAATTTTCCATGATATGAAATGTAAAATTACATAACTTTAATAAATATTTCATTTGATAAATGTTTCTTGTGCGATAAAAAAGGCTCTTTTCAACTTGTTTGGGTTTTCATTATCAGCCTGTGTAACTTATCATGTCTGGCAAAATGAGTATTAAGTGATTAGATTTAAGCCAAACAACAGGCTCTTAGAATTTTTCTAAACTTAATGACTACATTGAATGAGTTTAGCTTTCTTACATGTATTTACTTTTCTTAGATTTACCTTGTATTTAACCCACTCTTACTTTGGTTGGTTACAAGGTCATTAATTTTACAACATCATTCAGTAACGGGTCTTTTTCCTTGTTCTGACTCCGTTCTCCTACCACACTACTACTGGAAACAAGGTGGCGCCCTCGGATAGTACCGTTAACAGTTAACTCTACTACGCCGTTAACTTGTGAAAACCACACCTCCCCTTCCCACCCCCTGGACTAAGCAAACTGGGACCTCGCTACAAAGTTATGATTTGTTGATTTAAAAATGTTTGTGATATTTAAAAAACTTGCGCTGAGTTACGTAGCTAAAACTGGTTGTCATATGTTTTTTACGCGTTTTAACACTCTCAAAATCTATAGGTAACTACTTTTTTATTTTAATAGTCAGTTATTTTTACATTAGTATACTGCAATGACATTTTCGTAAATAGATTAGAAATACTGTTAATATTATCATTGAAATATTTTTTTCTCTTGTTTTACTGTGTTGGAATTCAACTGAAATAGTTTGTAATAGGTATAATAATCTTGTCAAAGACTTATTTATCATTTTATAAAAGCAGTTTTGAATCACATTAACTTTATGATTTGTAATAGACAGAATTTGAAATATTTTAATTATATACTTACATTAATCCAGTACAAAAATATATTATCAAGGATAAACTATGTATATCATAAGTATATTTTTTTGAGCCGGGCTCCAGAGTAGCAGGTAGTTACGGTCAATACCAATGTTAATACCGACAGTAAAATATTGTTACTTACCAGATCTCATCAAGTCATGATGAAAAAGTCATGGTATATGTGTCATCCGCTGGCGTGACAAATCACGGCTAGGACTGATCTCGTAGCTAAAATATGTTAGTTATTATATTGCTGAAAAAACTTTGTTACTTCTTTCTAATAAATATTTTAATATTTATTTTAGCCAAAAGTTTGCTCTCTCCATTTTGTATAAACTCACTACAATAAGAGTATTAAATTATTTGTAAATATCTATTAATCCATTATAAGCGTTTCCTTGAAACTGCACAAGGAGCTTTGGTTTAAGAATTAGTTTTGTTACAGACTAAACTTAAATCAATTCATTGATTGAAATTTTCGACAACGGATTTCTCCAGATACGATTTCTTAGATGCTATAACTCGGCGATACAAGAAAAATTTACACTTTTTTCATATCTATAATCTGATTTCTTACTAAGTATACCTATAGCTACTCAACTATTATCTACGTTAAAATAAATAAATCACACCTAAGGGTTGTTATACGCATAATACGGAAATCACAACAATCATATTCTGTGCGCATTACCTATTAATTTAAGATTTGAATTTTAAGACCTTGAATTTAATTCAAGAAAAGTACTAATTAAAACCTAATAAAAATAAGGAACCCAATAGGCCTTCCCTAACTGTCCAACAACTGATAAGAGGCCAATACTTGATGGCGATTATCTCGGCAGAAAAAATATGGGCGACAAAATAGGTGACGTTAGTAAGTCTTTTTATTATAGATTCGTACAATATTAAAAATTTATAACCACACAGTGACTCCACGTAGGTTAATTGGAAATCACTAATATGTTTCACACTTGAGTTTCTTTCGTTATTTAATTTTCTTTTTCTTTATAAGCAATGTGGAGTTAAAATATATTTTTGTTTAGACTTATAATAGGAATCTATAGAAACATTATTGACCTCAATATCAAATTATAAATGCGGGAAAAAAACTTGGAAGAGAGAGAAACAAAACGTCACGACAAGACAGTGAAGAAAGCCTTCTGCAGACGAAGTTTAGAGATTTATCGACCATTAATAATACTTAGATGTGATGGATGGCCCTAAAAAGATCATAGTTAGACGCTTGTTTGAGATCTACACTTATTAGTGAGCCGGTTCAATACCTATATCTCCCCGGCTCATGTGTGTTTTATATAGTGTGTGTGTGGTTTATTGGCTGCAGAGGCGACTGACCATTTGAAGGCGTTTGGCCTTTCCGGCAGAGTGGCGTAAAGACTCTTGAGCCGTACTGTACAAGTTAGGAGTAGCTCCTGTTTAAAAATTAGTTTATTTAAGTGTTTTGTTTATTTGCTGAGCTGATTTACTTCTAACATGTGCGGCTAAGTTTACGGCCCCTCACTGATGAGGTCCAAGGGATGAATTGTTTCCTCCTGTCATCTCTCCATCATGCGTGGTCGCAGAGAACCTTCGCTTTTGTGCTCTACTGAAGGACGGCCACCATGATGGACATTTTCTACCAGTCAACATCTGTGATACCCTGTGATATTGTTATTGTTGCCATTTATATAGTTTATATTTTGTTATTTAATTTTAAGTTAGTTTTAGATATTATTTAGTTATTTCTTGGATTTCATTAGGAGCCCGCCCTTAGCCGAAGGATACCGGGTGGAATTGGCATTTCTTGTTTCAAATTATGGCGTTTCTAATTTTTGTATGCAGGTGCACCTGACAAGAATAAAAATTAATTCAATTCCACCCGGTATCCTTCGGCTAAGGGCGGGCTCCTAATGAAATCCAAGAAATAACTAAATAATATCTAAAACTAACTTAAAATTAAATAACAAAATATAAACTATATAAATGGCAACAATAACAATATCACAGGGGTTATCACAGATGTTGACTGGTAGAAATGTCCATCATGGTGGCCGTCCTTCAGTAGAGCACAAAAGCGAAGGTTCTCTGCGACCACGCATGATGGAGAGATGACAGGAGGAAACAATTCATCCCTTGGACCTCATCAGTGAGGGGCCGTAAACTTAGCCGCACATGTTAGAAGTAAATCAGCTTAGCAAATAAACAAAACACTTAAATAAACTAATTTTTAAACAGGAGCTACTCCTAACTTGTACAGTACGGCTCAAGAGTCTTTACGCCACTCTGCCGGAAAGGCCAAACGCCTTCAAATGGTCAGTCGCCTCTGCAGCCAATAAACCACACACACACTATATAAAACACACATGAGCCGGGGAGATATAGGTATTGAACCGGCTCAGACTCCCCCCCCAAAAGGAGGAACACCCCTCTGTAAATTTCTTCAAAAAGAAGAACCGAACGAAATGCCTCTCCCCCCAATGGTTGAAGGAAAAATAACCGGAAACCCTGAAGTCAGCAGAAGGGAAAACCAAGAAAATCCAGTTGGAGGCAAGAAATCCCTCCAAGAGTAGCATGGGTACAAAGAAGAAAACAGGAACCTTGATCAGGAAGAAAGAGCAGAGGTGATCAGGCCTCTGGAGCTAAAACCCTCCCGCACAGACTAAAGAGGAATCACGGATGACTCCGGCAAGGCTTCAGATGGGATATGTGCGCCTTCCTGAAAATCTTCTCGGACTGAGGATCTCCCCAGTCGGGCAGTCACCGGAGTCAGAAACTTCAAGATGCGGTGGGGACCAGTCCACCTGTAGCAAAGTTTAGCAGCTCTTTTATCCACAGCCGAACTGACTGGGTGAGCCTTGCAGTAAACTAGATCCCCCACCTGGAAGGGATTGGCAATACGACCTCGGTTGTACTTCCTCCTTACTAACTCCCTAGCCCGAATGAGATTCCGCCTGGCTGCCTCCCAAGTGGCTTTCACATCGGGAGTACCAGGAGGTGGCAGAAGATCGCTAATTTTCCAAAGGTTCGCCAAAGGGTTGTTTGGCGGAAAGCCAAATAATAACTCGAAAGGTACCGCCTTGTGACTTTCATGCTGGGCCGTATTAAAGGCAAATTGGATCCAAGGTAGTTGTTGATCCCAGGTGGTCTGATTTTCCGCATGAAAGGCAATGAGAGCAGATCGAAGATTGCGATTAAACCGTTCGGCCGTGAGAAGGCTGAGGATAGAAAGGGGAAGTAGTCACATGGCGGATTCCGTGCCCAAAGCACATTCTTTTAAAGATATTGGAGACAAACTGTGAACCATTATCGGAAAACTAAGGTGGCGGGATTCCAAAGTGTTTAAAAAAAATGGTTACGAAGTGCTTGCACCGTGAGCTGCGCGGTAGCACTCCGCAATGGGAACAACCAAACAAACTTGGAGAAGGCATCCACACAAAACAAGTAGGAAACTTATTTCCAGACTTGCTACGCGGGAGAGGCCCAACATAGTCAATGAAAACCTTCTCCAAAGGTTTTTCCGCCACCCTCAGATGACAAAAGAACCCAACTTGGTATTTTGAGCGGGTTTGCTTAGCGAGCACAGTTCACAAGAACGTACTCGAGCTGCAATATCCCGGTCCATACCTTTCCAGATGAACTGATCCCTAATCTTCGCGATGGTCTTATGAATTCCTAGATGTCCGCCCACAGGAGAAGAATGAAAATACTGAAAGACCATCGGTACAAGAAAGCTTGGCAGCACTAACTTAGGTTTTCTCCGCTGCTTGTCACGGCAGCATAGAGCACCTCGGTACAGAAAATAAGGAGGGTGGGGCACCTCCGTTTTTAAGCTCATTGATGATAGCAGTCAGCTCGGGGTCCTTAAGTTGGTGTGGAACAATGTCCGAAAATGCCAGAGGAAAGTCTAGGAGCACGCCACAACATGGCGGCTACTCTGATAAATTCTGGTGGTCGTTGGGTAAGTGATACATGCGTGACAGAGTGTCCGCTATGATATTTTGGGTGCCTCGCACGTGCTGCACTGTGAACTTAAGGGCAGAAATTTTGGACTACCCAGCGACCAATCTTCCCGAGCTGACGGGGGTGGGCAAGGAGCCAAGAAAGTGCCTGGTTGTCGGTTTCCAACAAAAATTCTTTATGTTCTAGGTAACGCCTGAACTTATTAATTCCAAACACGACAGCCAAACATTCCAGCTCATAAACAGAACAACTCTTCTTCTCACAAGGGGTTAACGTGCGTGAAGCATAAGCTATGGGCTGCCGGATACCATCTACTTCTTGTGATAAAACAGCAGCAACGGCTAAGGAGGAAGCATCAGTTTGCAAGACGAAACTTACGACTGAAATCAGGCATAGCCAAGACTGGAGGCTGCATCACTGCCTCTTTCAGCTGCTCAAAAGCAGTCTGTTGCGCTTCACCCCACTCAAACTTGGCACCCTTTTTCCTAAGAGAGTTGAGAGGGGCCGCCACTTCAGCAACATTGGGGATGAAACGACGATAAAAATTTATCATTCCCACAAAACGGGCAATCCCCTTGGCATCCTTAGGAGGAGGAAACTCCCTGATTGCCTGGGTTCTCTCTGGATCAATACAAACACCTCGAGAAGAGACAAGATGACCCAGAAAACGATATTTCAGGCTGAGCAAAACTCACCTTTTCAGGATTGACGGTAAGGCCAGACTCTCGCAGCCTAGTTAGAACTTCCTCTAGATGAGTCAAGTGCTCCTCATAACTCTCACTGTACACAAGCAGGTCATCCAGATAGTTGAACACGAACTTAAATTTGACATCATGAAAGATAGAATCCAGGAGTCTGGTGAGTGTTTGGGCCCCCACAGCCAGGCCCATTGGCACTCGGGTGAACTGGTACAAATTCCAAGGCACACAAAAGGCAGTGAGAGGTCGAGACTCGTGTTTTAGAGGAATCTGATGGTATGCCTGATTAAGATCAAAAATGGAGAAATACTTGGCCTTACCAAACCAGTCGAAAGCAGAATGCAAATCGGGGAGAGGCACGGAGTCAATTTCTATCTGAGCATTGAGCTTTCGATAATCCAGGACCAATCTGGACTTCCCATTAGGTTTCGGCACTAGAAACGCTGGACTGGAAAAATTTGAGCAAGACGGCTCGATCACCCCACTCTTAAGTAAATCATCAATCATATTTCTCAGAATTTCCATCTTGGGCGGAGCAAGCTTATATGGATGGGAACGTACAGGACGGGTGTCTGTAAGACGAATCTCGTATTCCAAGAGATTGGTCGTACCCAGTTTGTCAGTTAGGACTTCAGGAAAACTGGAACAAATCTGCCTTATGTCCTCAGCCTCTTTCGGCGTAAGATGTCCTAGTTGGTCAGGAGGAGTCAAGCTCTTATCTTCCATCTCTAAGGCAGCAGTCCCACGAGACTCGACATCTGAAAAGGGAACGATCACCCGCCTGGCGAAAGCAAAGAAAACATGACTGGAGGCCAAATCCAAAATCATGCCAGTTTTTCCAATAAAATCTGCTCCCAAGATGAAAGGAAAAGTCAGGTCCTTAGCCACCAAAAAGCTCCAATCCCAAGAGAAATAATTAATTTTGATGTGAATCTGGGCACTACAGATAATAGGTAAAGGTGTGCGTGAAGCAGTCCAGCAGATAAGTGAACTAGGCTCAACCTGCCGTATTAGCCCAGAGGATTTTAGATCTTCAAAAAACGACAAAGAAATCAGGCTGCGTGCTGACCCAGAATCAACCAGGGCCTTCTGCACCACATTCCCCACAAGCACATCCAGTTGTGGGCAGGTTGAGCGGGCAGCCCTTACTCCCTGCGCAGCCAGAGCAGCAACCTCCCTCTCGGCCAACGATGATAACTGCCCCCACGTCTATTTCTTTCTGTTTTCTTTCTGTTCTGTATTAAACCAGCTACCCTTTTACCATCAAAATTAGGTACATATTTGCCCTCAAAATTACCTTTACGGCACGAGTCGGGCTTACTCGTCCGCAAGCTTACTAGTTTTTTTTATTAAGTGGAGAAAACGGTCTAATATGTCCCACTTGCTTGCAGCCATAAACAGGTAGGAGGCTGCCTACGGGAAGGAGCAGCTGCTGGCTCAGACTGCACCGGAGCATGGACCGGCCCCGGAGGCAAGTGAGGAAGATGCCTCGACATGGCCTCCCTTTGATCATCCGCATCCTGAACCCCTCTGGAGATGATGGAGAGGCGGTCCAAAATCCGCAAAAGATGCGGGACGGCTACAAAAAATCAAACGGGAGCGTTCTTCAGGTTTAATGCCCTCCAAAATAAGGCTCACCAAATCCGTTTCGCTCAAGCTCAAGCGCAACACCCGGGCTACATCCCGTATCTCCCCGACAAAATGGCTCAACGTCTCGTCTGGTGCCTGAGGACGGTAAACGCGTTCCACCCGCAAGCGCTCCCTAACCCGAGCAGGTACAAAGAACTCCAAGATCTCGGCGTGGAACTGGTCAAATGTGGCACCTCGCTTAAGGCAGTCTAGAAGGCGATCAAAAAGCGGCCTTAGGGAAAACTGCGCTAAAATCTGCATAAGCATGGCATCTGTCATACCAGGAAATTCTCTTAGCTTAAAAACTTCCAGAAGGAAATGGATAAGTAAGTTAGTGTCAAGTCCATCAACTCTGGGGAAGTGTTGTAAAACACTCCCCAAAGGATGAGGCAATTTGCCAAAGCTAGAAAAGGAAGGCACAACTATAGATGATGCCTCACCAGCCGCTTCAGGAGGGCCACTACCCATCGGAGACATAGTAACTCTGGGAGTCTCGAAAGAAAGAGCCGGTGGATGGTTAGCAAAAGTAATGGTAGTGGGAACCTCCGTTGGAGTGACAGCGGTAAATAGTACCCCCTTCTCTTTCACCGAGCGCACCTCACTCAAACCATCTAAGGCTTGTTTTAATTTATTACTGGCCGAAAAAGCCCAACTTTTAATATCAGAGTCTAAAACTAGGAGCTGACATAAGTAAAACTATTCTGTCACGCCAATGTAAAAGCTGAGATGCCAATCTAGCCTTTGCTGACCCGGACATGGGAAGTGACTCAAAATTAATGTCGTCTTCTAACTCTTCCATTCGGGTTTTTACAAAACTCAAATTCAGTATTAATTTGGAACTCTGCATTCCAGCTGCGGTCCAACGCTATACAAGCCCGTAATTGAGCTCTTAATGCCCTCACATCTCCCTCGGGCTTCTGTCCTCTCGCCAGGACCTCAAAAACCAACTCGGGCTTGCGCAGATGTTCAGGCACCAGGGAAAACGCCATACCAAAACAATTCAGACAAAATAAATACAACAAAGCGGTACACAACAATTACTTAGTAACCTAAGTGGACTCAACTCACAAAGGGCTTACACTGACGAGGTCCAAGTGAAGAACTTAATACCTGCCACCTAATAGAAGGATACCCTGCAAATATACACTAACCACAACCTACAAACACAGAAGCAATAAATATAACAAAAACAACACATTGATAGGGGAGAAGTAGAGTACAGTTAGATAAATTTAGCGGTTAAGCAATTTAGAGTCCCTTGCTCCCTGCAAAGGGAAAGTCTGCAGGAAGCAAGACACTAAACCAATTCCACCCGGTATCCTGTGCTAGGGCGAGCTCCTAATAAAAAAGTTGTGTACTCTGACCTCCCCTACCTAACACTAACCTACACCAACAAACAAAACCAGAACTGAGAGACAGCTGAGAGAGCAGCTAACCACGCTCTGCTACCATTGAAAACCTTACATCGCCGCTCGCACACCCACAGCAAACCAACAGGGAAACGCGCGCCCCCAATGGTGGCGAAACGGGATGCCGGATCAAAATTAAACTAAAAAAAAAGAACACCGTGGTCAGTATACTCAGGTTCATTTACTACGAAAAACACAGGCCTATCCAGTCAATAATATTAAGTATATATAAATATATTATAAATAAAAAAATAAAAAGTGCCTGCAGTAGTATATACCTCGAACAATTATTCTTGTCAGGTGCACCTGCATACAAAAATTAGAAACGCCATAATTTGAAACAAGAAATGCCAATTCCACCCGGTATCCTTCGGCTAAGGGCGGGCTCCTAATGAAATCCAAGAAATAACTAAATAATATCTAAAACTAACTTAAAATTAAATAACAAAATATAAACTATATAAATGGCAACAATAACAATATCACAGGGTATCACAGATGTTGACTGGTAGAAATGTCCATCATGGTGGCCGTCCTTCAGTAGAGCACAAAAGCGAAGGTTCTCTGCGACCACGCATGATGGAGAGATGACAGGAGGAAAACAATTCATCCCTTGGACCTCATCAGTGAGGGGCCCGTAAAACTTAGCCGCACATGTTAGAAGTAAATCAGCTCAGCAAATAAACAAAACACTTAAATAAACTAATTTTTAAACAGGAGCTACTCCTAACTTGTACAGTACGGCTCAAGAGTCTTTACGCCACTCTGCCGGAAAGGCCAAAACGCCTTCAAATGGTCAGTCGCCTCTGCAGCCAATAAAACCACACACACACTATATAAAACACACATGAGCCGGGGAGATATAGGTATTGAACCGGCTCATTAGTATACATCATAGCATTTTTGTCACTAGGAGTACTGAGATTTTGATTATTACTTTTAATTTTATCGTAGTGATATTCAACAAGTTTCTACATATTTTTCAATATTTTTTATACATTATCCTATTTCAAAGTTAGTGTCTGCATTGTTTTTTTTTCATACGAAGTAGCTTAATTTTTTTATGATTAAAGCTTATATGTACAAATGTGAATTTATTACTTAAATTATAAATACTAATTAAGAAAATAATTAACTGCATATGTCGGTATTCCTCTTCATATTTTAATTTTTCAAAAAAAAATGTTTTTAAAAACGTTTTTAATAAAGAAATAATAACTGTTAAAAAAGGTCTTCAATAATTTTAGTTTTTCTCAATATTCTTTAATGATGCGTAATGAAGTGTAGATCTTTATTGACGCTGTATATGTATATTTTTGCATCAATAGTATTTAATAAGTTGAAATCTATCTAAAAGCCACAATAGAAAACGAGGTTTTAATATGCTACTAATATAAGATGAATGGTCCCATAAACAAATAAAAAAAGCAACAAAGTATAACCTTTAATTGTTGTTCATTGACAAGAAAATTTTTTTTATTTCAAAATATTTGTAATGCATAGTATTTAAAAAAAGAAATGTGCTAATACAGTAAAATATAACTAATTATACATATCCAATAAAAACTTTTTTCTAAAAACCTTCTGAAAAATAACTTTTCGTTTCATAGGAACCAGTGCTTTTCCCGTCTTGTCTCTTGCTTCAGGGTGCGTATAGGATTTGTTAGAGTATATATCCGACATGCAAACGCTTTAAAAAGACAAGTAAATAGTCCTTTACCACGTCTAGGGTTAGTACAAATTATTATAGTATTTAAATTTCCCTCTTAAAGATAGTCTTGGGTGTTTCAAACAATACAAAAAAGATTCTAAAATTCTAAAAGTTTTTTTGTCAATATATTTGATCAACTCTTGCAAGAAATTACTTCATAGTATTCAATACAAAGAATTATTTTATGACTTTAAGTATTCCATGAATTTCATTGTTATAGTTTCCTAAGAAACTAATTTTATAATGTCACTTTCATCCCTTGCATTAAATTAAGTTCAAAGTTATTATTTTTGAAGTGACCTATTAAGTCAATTCGATGTTTAGCAGTAGCTATATTGTTTTATATCAGGTAACCTCGGAATTATTATCCTATTAAGGTCCTAATATAACATAAATATTTACCTGTGCTAATTATGATATATCTCTCAAGTCAGCACATTGTGCACTTGAAAGACATGGTAGTACAGTATGTGTATATCCAATTACGACTACATATCGAAAAACATATGGAACAAGTTCTTTGTTTATATCATTTAAATTTCAACCGAGAATAAAATAAGTTTTCTTTTTCTAAACAGGACTCGTCTTATTAAAAAAAAACTATTTTCTTATTTAAGTCTTCTCGAACTACAATAGTTATCAAATAATAAGTAATACGAAAACCCAAAACGATTTTATAATTTATTTATACCGTCTAGTCCAATATGTCACAATGGAACTTTACGGATGGAAATTATTCTCTTGTCGTATAGATGCCTAGTGTATGCGATAGATAGTAGCACACGTGACGTAAAATGAGATATCCTCCTAATCCAAACCTAATAAGGGAGGGGAGTATAACCACATGGTAGAAGGGTGACGACATGCCCAAGGACTGGCCCTAGTACCGTGTAATGCTTGGGTGTGCATGACAGTGTCATTGCAGCCATTTCTGTTGTTTCTAGTAAACAGTTGTGAATGGCACGGTAACTGTTTTAAGCATATGCAGTCCCAACCTGCCAAGGTTGGTCATTTCTGTAAAGTAACATTTTAATAGATCTCATCAACATTTTCTTAAAAATGATATTAGTTAAATTTTTACCTATTTTGTAAAGTGTAACATGCCAAAGAGCAAAAAAATAACATTTTGTAACAAAAAAACTCATGACTGAACAAGCATGTTGCTTGGCTTAACGATTTCGCAGTATGTCATTACTGTATATTTTACTATGTCATTAACAAATAATTAATCTGTATTTAAATATTAGATTTAAAACACAGCTAAAAAAAAGTTATTGTGTAGCCTTTGAAATCCGATGTTGTCAAAGATCTGACTTCTGGAATATGGAGTAATTTTCGCTCGAAGAGATATACATATAAGCAGGTACTACAACCTCAAGGCACCCTTTGCAACGTATCGACATAAGAGACATCTAGACTAACAAATTTAGTGTAAGCTAGGTTAAAAGGTATTTTCATTCTTTCATCAGCAACACCATTGAGTACACTACGCACTGATGACGGTTTTCAATTAGATCATTAAAAGATCATGTTCAAATTTTAGGACAACTGATGTAAGTGTAAAAAATATGTTTGCTTTTTTTCCAAAATTACTTAAATCCACATCATGTATCACAATACAATTAGGTTAAATTAAAGCTAAGGTCTTTGAATTTAGGATTTCTCCCCATTGAACTAAAACAGCAAATAATAATATGTAATTACTATATTGAATAAAAACTCAAATTAATACACAGTTATCATAAGATTCACTCTCCGAATAAAAATTCCTTAAATCTGTATTTTAAATTTCAATCTAAAATGAATTAGAAAATAATTCAGTGGCTAGCTCTTGAAAACCCCCAAAAGACGAATCTTCTGATAAGACAACTGTGAAAACGGTGCTTAATTCTTCTGATGATTCAGTTTAATGAATGATATTCTATTAGAAAACCACAAATTTTGAATTCAGAGCAAGTGTGATGTAATTAATTTAAAAATTGTACATAACAGTAATAACAAAATGTTATTTCTATTATTATTATTTTACGCTATTAAAAACAACTTAAGAGGGCCTCTTCTCCCTTCCTCTTAACGTTTACACTTTCTATTACAGTATGGTTTAATCAAAGTGACCATTTACCCTTCCTCCATAGTGCAAGTATCATTTCCAAAATGTTTTATATTATAATAAATTACGATGCACGTCTGTTCCAAGATTAAAAGGAACTTACACAAAATTAAGATACAATGCATCAACCAAAGCTTCACCCTTTAAATATGCAAAATAGTCATAAACATGAAGAGATTTTTTTTTTCAAGTAGCTCATATATGAAAAATCAGTTATGGGGTACATGTTTTCAGGTAGTTAACTTAACTCCGTATCTAGTTGCATATTACAGCCTTAACAACATAGTGATTGAAGAAATAATGACTGTCTTAATAATGATTTACAACAAAATATTATTAAGAATTTTAGGATTTCAATGAGGAAACATAAAGTTCAGGCTTTTTTCTAACGTTTAGCAACATGCATGAAAATGAAAACGTGTTTTCACTACGTTGCGGTCTGCCCGATTTTATCGCATATTAGAAAAATATTGTCTCGGAAAATGTACATTATCAAAACATGAATATGACTGCTATTTAAACGGAATGGATTGGCAAAGTTTAGGGAAATACATGAAATTAGCTTGGAAGTATAGGTGGGATGGGAGCTCGTCAATGAATTTTAATTTTTAGTTTCTAAGAAATTTATTTCCATGTTTATTTATTTGTTTTTTTCTTCTTTATACATAAACATTTATATATAACTACGTTGAAAATATACCTGTCGAACAAAGTCCTCTAAATTTGCAAACATTCTAATTATTTTTGTTAATTATTTTATTTTTTTTGCCACTATTACCATATTTGCGATTTATAAATATGCATGTAAATATAGAAGATCGAAAGTTAATTTTACACAAAGTTTATTTGTTGTACTTCATATATATGTGTGTGTGTGTGTGTGTGTGTGTGTGTGTGTGTGTGTGTTGTGTGTGTGTGTGTGTGTGTGTGTGTGTTGATTTTGCATTTTACGCAACAGGAGATAAAAATATAACAACTGAACTAATTATAGCAACAAATTACATTGCTGTTAATGTTATTAACTTTTTAAGTTTAGATAATACAAATTTTAAAGCTGGTTTTTTTGTTTTTTGAGCTTTTGTTAGATATGTTTGCTTCTAAAGCAGAATAAATGTGGGAAAGTGTATATGTATATATTTAAATGTAGCGGACCAACCAAACAGACGGTTTAATACCATTGTTTTATAGTGCAAATACTATCAGAGGATTATCATGTTACCTTATTTGTAATCGTTTTAAATAAAGCACTTTTTCTTCTTCTTCTTCTTTTCTAACGTTTAGCAAATAACAGTTAGAACTGTGACGTTTCAATGCAGCAGTTGACTAAAGATCGCTTGCTCAAGACGTCTATGCTTACCTGACGAAGGCGCTGAAGCAGGATTTTGAGAAAGATGATCAGAACATCATATTTTTTTCGTTAATACAGGCCTTTGACTAAACTGACGAGACATGGATTTGCTCATCACTATCGATTTATTTTGGACTATTCCTAGTGCGCCTTAATACCTAGCCAGACGCCTTTTGTTGAATTCTATTTGATTCCACTATTATCTTTATAGCTGTTGTTACCTTGCCGTAAGTGACCAACGCCCATTGATAGAAATTAAACCTCTTAGTTTAGAAGACTAGATTCAAATTACACTTTATATGCACACACCCTGATTTTTCTTGAAGTTTTATACTCAAATTTTATATAACATAAATATTTATCCATGTATAGTACAAGCTACTAGTAATAATAAAAACTTTATAATTAATTCGAGAAGATTCCACAAATAGATTATTTCATCTCTGATTACAGACTAAACAATAAATATACCTTTAAGGTCTAAATACCTCTTTAAAATCTTAATACATTCAAAATGTACCCTGTAATGGATTCCTGATTTGAACTGCTTCAAGTTCACTCGGATGAAATATCCAGTGTAGAACTTCGCTCTTCTTTGAATCCAAAACCTGACATCAAGGTTAAGGCCCTGCCGTTTAATCTGGTATATTCTTCAAATGGACGAGCCAAATTAACATATTTTTCTTTGAATATAATACATTTAGATGTGATTTATGTACTTATTGCGATACTTTCTGTTAATTTGAGCATAAGTTTAATAACGTTGAAATGAAAAATGATGAACACAGTGTTTAGTTACAAATAGGTTTTTATATTGTTGATACAAATTTTATATTTGAAATTAGAGTACCAAATTTGAGTGTATGTAGTGTCTGACATTAATTTTACCCAACCTGACCCGCCTTATCTAATTCCAGAGTTGCCAAACCTCCCTTAAATCACTAACTCGCGTCTACCAATCCAAAAATGTATAGTACCCTGACTCTTAGATCTATTAACTAATAAAAAGTCCCCAGAATTAGTAACAACTACATCTGTTTGATTATCTAAATTGCAATCTGCAATGACATTTACCTCTACTTATTCCGTTAAATCTCTTTAATAATCTTAATTTAACTAAAGAATCCTTGTACGATAAAAACATTTTTAATTTTATGTAATAGGAAATTTAACTTATCCTTTTTGTTGATAAAGGCCTTTCTGTGAATCCGGATTTTTTATATACAATTAAACCTAACCGGGATATTACAGTAATTTAAACAATACATTATCAGAAATAAAAAATTGTTGAAACATATTACATAATTTTACTGTATAATATGATTAAAATAAAACGTAATTTGGCCTTCGATTATTTCGTAATGTAATATATTTTCATATACCAGGTTGGAGAACTATGTATGTTTTTGATAGAGGCTTGATAGGTTAATATTTTAGGATTTTTCAAAAACTTACTAGATTTGACTTTTAGTAAAAAACTAGATTGTCCTTCAGCGGCCTCAACATCTACCATCCCACTGCTTGAGTTTGAGGTAACCTTTCTATTTGAGGGCTGTAGGCAAATCCCCCCGGTGTCTCGGCTATACGAAGTACATACCGTGGAGAGAGAGAGGCATCATCAAATTTGATCTTGACTACATAAACTAGTATAAATGCATAATTTCAAATCTATAGAAATAAATGGATTCGTTCTCAAAATATGTACAAGCAGCAATTACTGGACTATCATAGCTTAGCCTGTAACTGGCAGAATTGACAGCAACTCTAAAAAGTGTAATATACATAATTAACTATTAATTATTGATCCA
>NW_025782904.1:0-33507 GCF_021130785.1 Homalodisca vitripennis | reverse complement strand
TCATACGCGTGTATGTCCCGGCCATTCGTCATGGTACATTTAGACATACAAGAGACAGAGTTGTTTCCTAAGATGTAGAGCACTGGGCAGCGTCAACAGTTGTTAATTTTTGAAGGCTTCCTTGCACGACTCTCTAAAATTTCAACAGAGCGGATAATGCGGATCGCTTGTTTTTTGCAGCTTGAACTCACTCTCTTTAAATTGTTTGTTTGCACAAGCTCCCTCTCAACACCATCCCGTAAGTGGGAGATGGGGGTAAATCAAGCATAAATACGCCATCCATCTAGAACCTGAATAGGGCAGTATTTGGCTAGAGACCTCAAAAACATAAATGCCTGAAGCCAATTTGGAGCAAACGTGATCGATGTGATTTTTCCAAGTCAACCCTCGATCTAGGTATATTCCCAGGAATTTCGAGCAAGTAGGCTTCTTCCAGCATTGTGTCAGCCAAACATTACAGCTGGCTCGTCATGCCTGTCTACTGATCGACAAAGCAAAATTTAGAAAAGTAGATTTTGCAGAATTTGTCTTAAGATTGAGGCTGTTGAAATGTTGGACGCAGTTGTTGATCTCAACAAAACTTTGTTGTTCCAGAATCAATTTTGATTTGCTTGTGGAAACAGAGAGTCGTGTCATCAGCATACTGTACACAAGTTTTTCCGGTGCAGAAGTGATGAACCATTACGTCATTGACAGTAGAATCAGTGACAAAGAGAATTGGACTGAGAATTGAGACCCATGTGGGACACCCCCCATAGCTACAGGTGAATTGGTTTTCAGATAATTTGTTTGAGCGATCTGGGTACAATTTGGGTTCTGTGGCCTTAAAAATGGACCATGAGCCACTGGAGAGGCACGCTCTCGGATGCCATGAGATTCAAGTTTTGTCAAAGCATATGTAACATGGTCAACGGCAGTCGAATGCTTTCGATAAGTCTAGGAAAACACTACTCAATGTGGGATCCCGACGTTCTTAGCCCCTCTACAAGCCATATCGACTAGACGTACAACTGCGTCTATTGTCGACTTATTACCCTTCCTGAATGCCAAATCTGGTCTTCAGATAGCTGGTTGTGCTGTATTTAAAAAAAAATTGAAGCATTCTTACCAAGAAAAGTTTTTCGAAAATTTTGCTTCAAAACTGGCAAATATTGAGACAGGCCGGTAATTGTGTGGGGGAGTGGGGATACATCTTTCTTAAAAATCGGGCTCTACTTTCGCGGGTTTTTTATGAGTGAGGGGGAAAACTCCTTGTTCAATAAGAGAAATTTACTAATTGGGTTAAATGGTTTTCACAATATGCTTGAACGAACATCGTTTTTTCTTAGCCACATCAGAACATTAAATATTAAATCTATTTGATTTTTTTGGACTGAGGAGCTGCCTGAATTATTGTTTTCAAGCTCTTCCTCAACGACCAGGTGCCAGTGCCATGAGGCATCTACTTGGACACTGTCTCCGTTCTTGGGATTCCTTGTGGCTGGTGTGATGGGCAAGGGCCTTGACCTCATAAAGGCAACAGATACCAAAGAATCTGTTAAGCCCAATTTCCCGCAACCTCAAAACCGCGGTCCTCCACAAGTCTGTCAACCCATTTTTTAATTTGAGATTTGATTGTTTGCATGATTTGCTTTTTGTTATTGTTGATGATGTTCCAAGCAGTTTTAGAAATATTTTTTGAAAATATAATTGATATTAGAAACATCATATGCCCTTTTGCCGCCTGGATCACTTTTTGTAAATTAGTTTGTAATTTCGAAAAATTCGTTTTGAATTCTTCATTGTGTGATGTTTTCCCGGAATTTCCTGAGAAATTACTTTAGTTTTTCTCTAGAAATTAATAAAATTACCTTTAGTGATCCGCATTTTGTTTGTTTTACCGCTTTTGGGACAAACTTGTATTGGTTTTGAGAGGACAGTATATGATTTAACATAATGAATAGTTATAGTCTGTATCACTAAACCATTTTAAAATTGGCTGTTCTAAGACTAAATCTACCGAAAGAAACTTGATTCTTGGAATTCTTCCAATCTTCTTTGGTAAAGGGAAGTGTTGAGGAAGAGCGATGTTTCCCTGTGGCCTATAAGTCTCTTATTGTTTTAGTGATTTTGGGCTCCCTCTCGATTTTTACTCCACTAATAATAGCCTCTTGGCCATAGTGGTCCGAGATAGCTGTATTGACCACGGACACTGCGACACTTGGAAGATTAGATATGATATTGTCGATTGTCGACTGTGTAGACTGTGTCACACGCGTTGGCGTTTTGACCAACAACTCAAGGTCGAATGATCTTAACAAGTCGACAAATCGTTTGGTGGAAGGGTGATTAGTGTCCATCGCATTAATGTTAAAATCGCCCATTAGGATATAACCCTGTTCATGGTTAGTTAAATCCATCAGCAGGGCTTCAAAATTTGTGAAGAAATTTTCCTCATTGCCATTGGGAGACCTGTAGATTCCGATGACGGTAAATTTTGATCTGTTTCGAATTGAATTTTATCCCAACTGCTTCAAAGTCTTTTTCTATAGTTTTGACAAGTGAGAAGGGAGAAAAAGAATAATTTTTTTTGACAAAAATGGCGACTCCTCCTCCTTTGGAAAGTTGTCGGCAATACGCATTAGCCAATGTGAAATTTGGAATTTGGCATTGGTCGATGTTCTTGTCATTAAAACCGTTCTCAGTTACAACAAGTACATCTGTTTTCGTTTCTTCACACATTAATTGAATTTCGTCAAGCTTGTTAGTGGCAGATTGGGCATTTTGGTGAAAGCAGTCGGATTTGAACCTGATTGAGAAATTTGGAATTCGTCTGTATTTGTTGGGTAGCGTCAGTCAATTTTGCTCGTCGGCCGTCTGTGGGGTCCCTAAAAAAACACAATCAGCTTTATCAGAATTCACAGGAGATGAAGTGGCAGGTGAACAGCTGGTGACGGCCTCGGCATAGGTCTTGTTGCAAGTACGTGTCATCGCGCATGCTGGAGTTGACACCAGCGCGAGTCTCGAAGGAGCTGGTCCTGGCGTCTCAGGCAGAGGAACTGGTCTCGAGGGAGTGGACACAACAGTCATCGGCTCCACAGGCTGCACTGCCGCTGGAGAAGGTGCCGCCGAGTTCAGTTGTTTGATGGTTCTCACAGGAACCAAAGTCGGCCAGTCTCCCCGCAATCAGTCGTGCCAGAACCCTCTTGCCGCACATTCTCAGGGTGCATGCCGTGGGCAGTAAAGTTAGGACGTCGGATGCAGTTCACCTCCAGTACCCTTACATCCTTATGCCGATTGCAGAGTTCCGTTATGTAGCCATTCACCATCCTGATCGTCCTGTTTGTTGCGTTGTCAGGAGCTAAGTCATGGCGGTGGGGAAGGGTAGCTACTAGCACTTTGGAGGATGAGCTAAGTTGTTGAAGGATTCCCTCCATGTATTTGTAAATTATCTCCTCCTTCCCCGCTGCAACATCATTGGTGCCCGCTATGAGGACATAGCAGTGGTTCGCAGATGGTGGGATGTTCGATGGCGAGGACGATGTGCAGCAGGGCCGGCTCCGGGTTTACAGACACCACTCACTTCGTTCCCTGGACCTGTAAGCTTACCGACAAGACCGGCGATATGTCGGGTGTGACTATCACCCAATATGGTGACGCCATGGAAGGGGATTTGTATTGGGCTTTGTTTTTCAGCTGTCACATTCTTACTATATTCATGTTTTTTCTTATTTTTCTTTCTTCGTTTTTTGTTGTTATTTATTTTTTCCTGAGAGGACACGGATTTATTCTCCCTGAGAACAGTCTCCTCATCAGTTAGTGGCTCTGGAGGGTTTGTTATGGGAGGTGTATGGATATTCGACAAGGTGGGGCTTGGTTTGGTCAATATGGAGGGGTTTTTGTACAGTTTTAGCTGTTCTTCAAGAGCCTTGATTGCCGATATCATATTGGATGCTTCTTCCTTGAGGATGATGCACCTTTCGCAAGGTCGCTTCAATCTCGTTACTTCTTCCTCCAGCAATTTTAATAGTTTCCTTAGCCGGCGTCTTGTCATCAGCTACACGTGTCATGATCTCAGTTTGGGTGGTTCGATGTTCAACGGTGGTTATAGCAGGTTCCGATGTCTTTGTTCGAGGTGGAGGAGTCGAGTGCAGAGGGAAAACTTCACTCGTTGTACTGGGATAGTCGCATATCGTTTTGTATTGCATGGTCGAGTGATGTGATTTCCATTTACAATATAATTCATCGACGTGTTAATAATTTCAACACCGTAGGAACGCCACCTACGCTAAGCCTAGCTAAACACCCCATGCTTCGCGCAACACAAAACCGTCTTGTAGTAAAAAACAGGGACCAGTAACACCATGGGAGTAATCTATAGGTATTGTAATTTATTGCACGGTTATCAGTATTTTCTTGTGCCGAATTTACGTTGTTTCTCTTTGTTTTCCTGATTAAATTATGATATGTAACATAAATTACCATATCAGCAGTTTCTGAAAAAGCCTGACTTTTTGCCCAATAAAGGCAATGGGTATGAATAGTCGCATAACACTTTTTAGGATAGATTTAGATAGTGAACTTTTTATTTCAGATTATGTATTACCATATAATGACAAAGCTATAAGTATATTTTTTTGCTTCCTAAAGCTTATAATGTTTACTTATCTGGAGAAACTCTAGAGGCCTCAATAGCGACATTATCAGAATACAATATAAATAAGAAGTTTGGTACAATCACAATTCATTTGATTGTATCAACGGAACGTTGGCCAAGAAATTGTTCAGGAAACTCCCGTTTCGTTTACAATCCTTTCTTAAAAACCAAATTCTCAAACCATAAAACATTACTCTGCACATTTCACAAGTGCTCTATTATCGACATTCTCTAGGTCCAGATAACCCACTGAGTTTCTTTGATCATTATATCAATCCGTTACTAACGCATACTCCTGGCACGATTGTTTCTACAATAAAGGATGTGGGTGGCATGCTTCCGACCTTGGATTCTACATGAGCATATCATTCACACACAATTTTCTAAAAAGGCTAATGCAGCACTTCTATTTCGTTATTAGGACCAGTCGTGACATGTTTTCTGTCCGAGCTCTGAACATCCTATACGTTCAACTTGTTCGACCCATACTTGAATATTATACTGTCTGGAACCCTTACCTTGTTGGTCACATTGATAGGCTTGAGAGCATACAGAACCGCTTCATTCGTTTGATTGGGCTGCAGCTGGGCTTTGAGTACCGTAATGGTGCCGATTGATGACCTTCGAGTCCAGTTTTAACTTGGAACCTCTCCATTCAAGACGTATAGTTCATGATCTGCTTTTTCTGAAGAAGTTGATCTGCTCTGTCATTGATGCACCTGATCTGCTCGAATTGCTGGACTTCCGGGCATCACGTCATCTTCGTCACCCCCAGCTGTTTGCAAGACGGCACTACACAACACAGTACTTGTTTCACATTGATTTTCCACATCTTCGACGCCTGGCAAACAACCTTCCTAGACATCTGGACTTCTTTAATATGAGCTGTGATGCCTTCAATTGAGAGAATTACGACTAGCCTGTCATGACTTACATATTGTCTGATAACTTTTTCCCCCAGTATTCTTGTTGTGTTATTAACTGCTGTTGTTGCTCTGTTATTGTTTTTTGCTTGTTTTTGGAATAATTTTGCTTTATTGTTTCTGTTGGTATATATATATATATATATATATATATATATATATAAGTAGATAGTAATATGGGGTTCCTGGCGCACTTTCGGAGCCGACCGAAAAAGCAATGTAAAAATACTGTTCAATGTACCATAAAGGAAGCTGAGAAATAACACAGCAAATCTCAATGAAAAATTAACCGAATCTACAGTCGTTCGTCTCCAAAAGCGATCGGTACATTACTATCTACTTCTGTGGAATGAAAAATTAACCAAATCTACAGCTGTTTGCTTCTACTTTCTTAAGCTGTGCTTTGTAAAATGTTGTCAAATCTGCTACGAATAAAGGAAAAATCTTCGAAATCTTAATAAAATTTAATCAATTTAAAACATTTTTACTAAAAACATACTTTCATCAAAAACTTTTCTACTAAATAGTCACCAAACAACATGAACTCACCAAAGTCTCTACAATTTCTAGCATTAAAACAGTGCAACAAAGATGAATTCAGTGAATTGCCGGGTTTATTCTCAACAACAGTTGATACCGTCTTTAAATGAAACAGAATTTAAAAGAACTTGTAGAGTCTTTTAGCAGAAAGAAACGAAAACTGCACACGTGTACACACAAAAAAACGAAAAAAAAATAAGGGATTACATATTTAATATAATTACGAAAGATATTGAAAAGAAAGTAAAAAATAAACAAACAGAGAGTTTTCATCGTTTTTTTTATGACATTTTTCCCATATTATACGTCCTTTCAAGATAATCAAGACTTAATTGATGAATTTCTTAGGAATTTTTGTAAGTATCAAGATTTATCAACACAATTCATTAAAGAGCATTATAGAATTTTTCTTATAGAATATAGCCACATTTTGTGTGAAACAAAAGGTATTACTGTAGATAATATTCCATGTGGATTTCCTATGAAGAAAGACACCAACTATGGTTATCAAAACAGTACTATGACGTGGGGAGGGACTGCAAGTTTTAGAGTTAAGACTTTTATTCTACAAAGTTAATTGTTATAATTTTCTTTATCTTTTATAGTCTTCTTTCCAGTAACAACCAAGTGTAATTTTTCATTTTTGTTTAATTCTTTAAATCTTTTTTTCATCCAAAACAGTCAAAAATCTGTTCGGCAAGTGTACTTTACAATCTTCCAACTCGGCAATTATTGTAAACCCGAATTTATCTTTCATTTTATCCAAATTCCAAGATTCTATGTTTCTTCCTTTCTTCCAATTCATTTAACTTCTTATACACTCTTAAACTTACATTCTCTCCAATATCATTTAACTGTCCTTCAAGAACTCCATTTAAATAGAAAAAATTTAAAGACGGAAAAAAATGAAATTCGCTAACCTTCACTCGAGAAAGTCGGGGAGAATGTGAGTAAAACCGCATTCTTTTTCAAGAGGTTCTTCGTTTAATTTCTTCTCCAAATGTACTATAAAATCATCGAGGATTTCTGGTTCCAAAATCATAAACAAATTCAACATCCAGATAATGAAAAAATACAGGTAATATCTTTTCATAATAAACGTGTGTATCGATACCTACAAACCTAATGTATTCTTTGAAAAGGAAAATAATTTTGTCAATGGTTTCCAAGAGATAAGTAAAAATTTTTATTCTGTTTTCTAAATTCTGTAACAAATTTTGTTTGGCTTCTTGTCTCCATATTGCAATTTTGTAAGCAGGTTATTCAAAATGTGTTAATTTATTTCGAAATTTCTTAGGTTTTAGGTCTTTCTAACAAAAATTAAATTACAACCTCTACAAACTAAAATATCTTTTATCGATAATTTCTCCTCTATTAGAACAACTTGTAACAGTTGGGCATTAATACTCTTCCATTTAAACAAAAAGATTTTTTTTATAAATGGAGATTATGGAACTAAGTCTGCCGAGATATAAATTTTTCAGCGCAAATGTTTGTGTTTTACATTTCTACAACAGAGATAAATAGAGAAATAATTTCATTCTATTGTACAACTAATTTAGGATATTATTGTGTACGATTACAAAGATTATTCCGGAAGAAATCGAGATTTTTTCATCAGCGAAAGAGTATATTTTTGAAGTTTTAGAAGGAATGAAAGAGAATAATATGAACATCATCAATTATTGTAAAAGACAAAATGAATGATTGTGTCTTTGGTGTAAGTGTTGTTTAGTGTGGCGTGTTTGCGCTATGGGGAATCACATCACATTCAACTTCTACGGTTGTCTATTGTTTAGAGACTTGGCCCTGCACTGCTACTGTCCAACCAAGTTATGTTAATGGCTAGGAGCTGTAATACGGGTCTTAGACTCTGGAATTTTTTTGTTTCCCAAGTCTCATTTTTCTTTGGTAACTACTGTGTAGAAGTTGATGGAGAGATACAATTAGGGAATTTGTGTCGGGTGTTTTTGTAAGTGTAATGTTGTATTAATGAATGATGTGAATGATGAATGTAATGAACGAATTAAGGAAGAGAAGGAATGTACGAATTAAGGAAGAGAAGGAATTAAGGAATGAAGTGGAAAGGTGAGGAAGCAAATGGCGCGCCAAACCACAGTTGTCATTACTCGGCTTTGTTCTATAGTCATTACACTATGGCCACTCGTGTAAAGACTTGTCCCCAACCACTGAAACGACAAACCATGTCTTCCTCAATAAAAAGCGCGCCTGAAGCTCTGGGATTTTGAACCCAGAAACCTCAGGCTTTGAAGGCAAGCGTCTTACCAACTGAGCTACGGAGAATATCTCGAAAAGTTATAAGCTATATCTCTGCCTATATAAGTTGTTCAATTAGGTGGGAGTGCTAGTTTACAAGTTTATTAATAATTTTATATTTCAAAAAACCACTCAACCGATTTTAATGAAATTTGGTACACATATAGTAAATACTTAAACTCTTTCGACTTAACTTATCCATAAGGGTGAAATCATCCCCCTATTTCTTAATATTCATAAAAAAAATAAAAAAAAAATTATCAGAAAAATCTGAAACTTCAAAAACAAGCGAGTTCAACTTAAAATTTCATGAAAATAACAAAATTTTCAAAAACTACCCCAATCAATCCCTTATCTTAAAACCTCTTATATCTCGAGAACTATTGGAGCTTTTTTGCTTGAAATTTGGTATATAGGATCAGTAAATATTTAAAGTATTTTTTAAAAATCATAAACTTCCGGTCCAACCCTTAAGATGACCTTGGAATAGTTTTTTGTTAATATCATCCCCATTGTTTTTAAGAGATTCTTTTGAAATTAAAAATGAATACTTATATCAATGTCTTTAATAATTCTGTAAAAGTTGTAGAATTATCCAATGAATAATATAGACAATAAGACGATTTTTTCAAAAATTTTACTGAATTTCTCTAAATATCGTTCTTAATCACATCATAGGCTAACAAATTTCTCAGAAACCACAACCACATAACAAATCGCGGTTTGTAAACAGCTTTTTGAAAATCCCATATTGATAAATTATATCGTTCTTTGAACCAGAAATATTTGTCATACTCTTTGTTGTATCAATGACATAAATAGGTCTATTCGCTAAAAATTCTTTAGGATTGTAATACATTTCCTTATTATTACAGTAAACTTTCTTATAAATCTTGATACATCTGATACATGATTCTGAAAAGACCTCCTGAAATGTTTAAATTTTGTAATTTCAT
This sequence comes from Homalodisca vitripennis, assembly GCF_021130785.1. Lineage (NCBI taxonomy): Eukaryota > Metazoa > Arthropoda > Insecta > Hemiptera > Cicadellidae > Homalodisca > Homalodisca vitripennis. The sequence goes on along the minus strand of NW_025782904.1, from coordinate 24,175 downwards.
CCTGGATAATAAAGAACCGTTCAATTTTACTCTGATATTTTTTACATCCAAACTATCAAAACTTTGAAGGATTTTTTTCTTGATTATTCTGTCTACCTGTTTGAAAACCTATAATAACGAACTTGGGATTGAAGATATTTCTATAAATGTTTTGTAATATCGAACCGAATAAGTTGTTCCGGAATAATACCTTTTTTGTTCAATACACTGCCAATCTAGAAAATTAAACATAATGTTTTTGACTTTTTGTAATTTCATCAATCAACCTTATTTTACTCGTGATTTTATAATCAAATCATTGGAACTCTAATAAAAAAATCTGTAATTGTTATTTTTCCATCAACAGGCATAACATTTCCAGTTGCAGTCTTCAGAATCGCATCATCGTCTTCTGCTCTTATAAAACTTAGATAAAATCCTCCTTTATAGATCGGAATAGTAACATTTTTCAAAAAAATCCTAATCCAAAATGAGATAAATTTCCAGCTGCTTCAAAAACACCAAATTTAAAATCTGATTCAAAGCCATTAGAAGTTTGAGAAATAACATCACTTTTTGAATACGAAATAGTTTTCCTTTAATTGTGCTTAATTGGCCACAGTTTTCGGACTTCTTCTATCAATTTATTGTGTTTTCTTACTTCAATCTTAGAAAATAAAAAACGGTATAAAATTATCGATTAATCTAACATTATCAGTTCCAAGATACGCTTGACCATCTTGTTTTGTTAAAGTTCCAGAAATATAAAACTGGAAGTTAGACGAGCAAAAGTTATCTCCAAAAATCAATATTAAAACTCAGTTCTTTTATTCGGTTCATTCAAATGTTGTTTACTAATTGGATAGAAATTTTTAAACTCCGCCCTTTCAATATCACTAGCATATTTTTCTGTAGTCCGCCATTTAATAAGAGAAAATTTAGAAATTTTAAACATCGTGTATCATTTTTTCATCGATCTAATGTACGTTTTTATAAGAAAAGATATAAATTTTAGTAAAATAATTAAAAAGATTTAGACGTCATTTTTTAATGATCTACTTCGTCATATTCAGGATTCTCTTCCTTAAATTTTGGCGATCTCGGTCACATATTTCAATAAAATTTGCACAGGATAGTAACCGCTATCTATAATATTGTTTCCAATTCAACTGTATCTTTATTTTCATCCAAAAACTTTATACTCAAGTGTTGATAGAGGACAAAGAACAGACATATGATCTTTTAATTGATAATGTATATTTTCTTGAATGAACTCTGATGATAAAGTTTGATATTTAGCAATGTTATATACCAATTCCAATTTGTTTACGTATAATCTCATCATATCTTCGGATAATTCATATTTTTGAGAAATATCATCCCAATGTTCTTTTTTCAAATCTCTTTCGTGTTGCATGATAAAAAGATCGAAAGCACTGTAATGTCCCGCCATCTCTATTTATTAAGAAAAAATTTCAAAATCAAGTTTTTATAAATTGACTCTTTTTTGAGTTACATTCAGCACATTTTCCAGATATTCTCTTAACTCCATTGATGTTTGCATAGTATTTTATATCATTTGTTGCAGTTTTTTTCTTTACATCTCACACAATATATGAGCGCCATTTATATAAGGAAAATTAGTCATCATAGCCGCCTAATCCATTAAAATCTGTTATCAATATTTTCAAAAGTTTTATTGACATCTTCTTTAAATTTATTAAAGTTTTCTTCTAGTTTATTTACTTTATCGAGATATAAAGAGTATCGATCTCTTCTATTCTTTTAAGTAATTCATTATTATGTGTTATTTGCTCATTTAAACGTGTACCAAAATTTTCAAAAATGTTTATTTTCTCATTGAAATGTGTATTCAAAATCTTCCAGAATTTTGTTAATTACTTCACCAACTAATACATTAACACTATTTTTTATATGTATTAAAGTTTTCTTCTAGTTTATTTACTTTATCAAGTAATTCACCAAACATCGTCTACTGATCTTTTACTTCTTTCATCAAGTTTTTCATAGACTTCTGTTGTAAAATCTTTAACATGCTGTTTATGATTCTCGTAATTTTTGTTTAGTTCATTAAACATTTTAATATGATCTTCTAATTGAATCATTACAACAACATCAAATGGATTAATTCCTTTACTAACACTGCTAATTCTTTTTCCTTTAAAATCTAAGGCATTTTTAACATTCGGATCATGTAAATCAAACAATATCGATGTTTTCTGATTAATTTTAGAGGTTTTAAAATTTGTTCTTTAACAACAACATCATGTTTGTCAATACCAGGTCGAACAACCGACAATTCTTTTCTTATTAGCCAATTTGATCGCTTCAGTAATTTCATCAGCTTTTTTCGATATGAGACATTAAATTGGTAAATAATTTTTTTTACACCATCATCAACTTCTTTTTCCAAATGTTTTTATTTTATCAGCAACTTCATTTGAACTCATGAAAATTTGCAAGTTTGTTATCATATTCTGCTTTAAAATCTTCAATCTCGACAGCAAACATATCTGAATCTGGAAGGTTTTGTAAATACATTTTCTAACTTGTTATCAAACTCATTTCTCAAACTATCAAAATTCAAACTATTATCTACATTTTGAATAATTTGTGTTCCAAATACGTCAAAAATATTTTGTGAATCCATATTTATTAAGCAATAATTTGTTAACAACTTCTTTAAAAATCTTTACCAGTACTCAGTTCATTCAAAACAAAAACACATAAATGACCACAAATTGGGGGATCTTTGTAGTCTTGAATTTGAGAAATCGTTATAATAAACGTTTGATTTTTTTAAATATTGGATCAATTCTCTCGGTGGTTTGTCCTCAATTCTTCCATACGAATCAAAATAATATGCATTCTTATCATTTTTATAATAACAAATCCAATGTGTTCCACTTCCCATAATCGAGTCTAAATTCACAATTCCACATTCAAATTTCTTAACTTTTTCAGGTAATGTATCTCTCATGAAGATTCCTCTAAAATGTTTAATATTTTTGCAGATTTCTTCCAATTCCCCGAATGTTAAGGGTTCAAATTTGTTTTCCGATGTTTGATTTCACGTAATTCAAAGTTTTTTCATCTAATCCAGATCCTGTAACATCTTCCAACTCTTTATCTAACCAATTTAAAATGTTTCGAACAATAGGAATCACATCTTTTTTAACGATTGGAGCAGCTTTACGAACATAAGGAACAACATTTTTAACAACTGGAATATTTTCTCCAAAATCTAATAAATCTTTCAAAAAGTCCACCATTTTTGAGTTCTTTCAACTGATTATAAGAAAATTCTATTCTGGTTCCTTTATTGTTTTTTCTTATGTTTTTCGAGTTTATTGTATTGTCTATTTGTTAAAAATATCTTATCTTCGCCATTTTTTAGTTGATCTATTTTAAATTGAATACTAACGGGTATTTTCTTCTTAAAAGCGGATTTTATTTTTTCTTTCTGATTTTTGCTGAAATTTACATTCACCTCCATTTATATAGTTAAAATTTCAAGTTCTCTTCGATTCCCATTCCTAGTTTTCTCTTCAAAAACATTGCTCCAGCTGTTGGAAGCGCAACAAATCTTTCACCTAAACTAGCATCTTTTGATAAAAATCTATCCATTGCCTTATCTTGCAAAACTTTATCTGCGATATGTCTGGAATTTGAGTGTCTCTATGTTTTGCATAAAAAATATCGTGTTCCATAGCAGCTTGATCTAATTTTATTTATACCAGGATCTCCTCTTTTTAGTCTTTTTTCGAGTTTTGTGCCAGGCCCCAGATACTGATAAGTTGGTACGTGTAATTCAAAAGGTAAATTGTTGATAAAATCATTCAAAAGTCCGCTACCTTCAATCATAGATGAACTTATTGCCGGCAAAACTCGTTTTATAATATTTAATTCCATCAGGTTTTTCAATCATTTCATCAAGTTTGTTCGAAATAAAATCTTTAATTCGCTTTCTTTTCGTTCAAAAAAATTGTTGTTTCCAGCCTTTTCTTGAGCATAAATATAATTAATAATTCCATCGAGTTTTTGTCAAATCGTCGATATATCTGTATTCAATCTTATTATCACTGTATTTTCTCACACCTGATCCTTCGATTCTTTTTTCCCAAATTGGTTTAATCAAATTGAGATATTTTTTACCTTTACTTGACTTTGGTTTCTTAGTTGATGGATCATTATTTTTGTAAATTGAATCAGATTTCCATAAAATTTCAGTATACTTTTTCAAAGTCTTCTTCAGAATATAAACCGTCTTTTGGAACATCAGTGCCTGTTAATAATCTCCATAAACCTTGAGTTCCTTCATATGTTTTTTCATTAATAATGATATCATTATGTTCAAAATTTACGGGCAAATTTCCAATCATAAAACTTTTCTTTTTTCTGTCCCAATACAAACCAAATTTATCATCCTTTGCTCTAGGAAGAAATTTTTTACCAATTTCACCAATTATTACATCCGTTGTTCCAGGACTTATTGGTTCAACTATGGTAGAGTCTTCAATGATTCGAGGTCTAAATGGTGTTGAAGATGGTAATTTTGGCAATTCAAACTCAGATTCTGGTATCGAAATATCAGCAAATTGTCGTACAACTGGAACCAAATTCATCAAATTTTGATTATCGCTTAAAACATTTTCAATTTTGCCCTCAACATTTTTTATTGCAGATGTTACAGGTTGATTAATTTTTTGAATTAAATTCTTGTTCTTTTTCATCAATTCGAATCTGTTCTTTAAATTCTTTGATTAATTTCTTTTCTATTTGATCAAGTTTTTTCGCTTCTTCAGAAGTTACGTTCGCCATTTATTTAGGAAAATTTTGAAACGTAAACGTGGAACGTGGAAACGTGAACACGAAACGTGAACACGGAACGTAAAACGTGAACGTGGAACGTGAAACACGAACGTGAAACATGAACGTGAAACGTAAACACGAACGTGAAACCATGAACGTGAAACATGAACGTGAAACATGAACGTGAAACGTGGAACGTGAACGTGGAAACGTAAAAACGTGAAACATGAACGTGAAACATGAACGTGAAACATGAACGTGAACGTGGAACGTGAACGTGGAACGTAAAAAACGAGAACACGAAACGTAAACGTGAACGTAAAATCATGAAAAACAACTAGATTATCACACGTTTATATTGGAAAATTTATTCAAATATTTACCATTTTTAGGCTTCAAAGTTAGATTAATAGTTAAAAAATCCATAGTCTTCTTTCCAAATTTTATCACACAATTCATTAAAGTGGTTAAAACTCATATCAGATCCCACATAATTGTTTTAAATCTTTCTCGAATAGTGATCGTCTTGCTTAAAAAAAAACACACAACATATTCAAATTATTTCTAATAACTTGTTTATCAACCTTTGAAAAAGCATTGAGAAAGATAGATACAAGATATGTTTTTGTGACGAGACATTACGAAATATTCCTTAATAACGTCCTGATTTTCCAAAATACAATCATCAAAAACGATTAACGAATTGGGTTTACATTCGCTTAACGGAACTATGTCCTCAGAAGCATTATAAAAATATGATATTTTCTTACTATTAAGTTCTTCTCAATATTTTCAAAATCTTTCTTGTAATTTTTTATAGGCGTCTTGTTCTAAAGATTTACTAAAAACATACAAATTGGAATAAGGAATCAACCTATTGTAGATAAAATTCAATAGTAAAGTTGTTTTTCCACATCCACTTGAACCAACAATTAACAATCTGATTGGTTGATCTTTCTTATTTTCTTCAAACGTTTGAAGTTTTATCTGATCTTTTTGCTTTAAAAATTTCTCCATTTAAATAGCGAAAATGAAGCTGTTCAAGTTGACTTCAGAAAGCTCTAAATTAGTTTTAAACTTGGAACATCCTATACACTTAGAGGAAGAATCAAATTATTTTATCGGTTTAAGTGGTTTTTATTCTGACAATTTTGTAATAAATATTAGTGAAAGTTCTCCTTATTGTATAGGATTTAGTGAGAAGAAACGTAACAAAATATTATGGTTTAAACAAAGGATATTATACTTTCGATCAAATAAAAAATTCCCTTAAAAATTATCTGAAAACATTCAAACAATCAGATAAATCTTTAAACTTTGACGAAAACAAGTTTGAAATGCAAAAAAATTATCTCTCTAATAAAATTCAAATAAAATCACCAGTAAGAATAATGTTTTCAGCAATTATTGTAGATTTATTAGGGTTTGTTCAAGAAACTATTGAGCCAAAATCAGGTATATTTAGGAAATAAAAACGCCAAAATTTAGACCGTTCGATGTAAATTGAAGTACATTGTAATCTCGTTGAACCTAGTTTTGAAAATCATACCGAACATCTTCACAAAGAATCTGAAATTTTGTACACTTTTTTCCCAAATGTTGCTTATGGATCAAAAATCAGTGAAAAACCAAATGAAATCGATTATATTCCAATTAGAAAAAATATTAAAAGAATTCAAAAAATCGTTCTGACTATTCAAGACTCTGAAGGAAATCTATTAAATAATGAGAGTAAAACAACAATATATTTAAGATTGTCGAAAGAATGATGAATCAAGGGGGGAACGAATCGTTCTTACCTTCAAATTTTCAAGAAAACAACTTTTGAATGTATAAATTACAAGAGTCTATCCCATAGACCCCTTAACAATCTTCATCCTGACCCTGTTTTTATCAATGAATCTGGACTTTATACTGAAATAAAAATTACTAGTTAAATTTTATTTCTATCTAAATGGAGTCAGTTGTAGACCTACTCAATAATCAACTAAAATTCAATAACAAACATATCTTTACGATTGTTGACGAAAACAATGTGATCTGGTTTAAGGCTAAAGACGTAGCAAAAATTCTAGAATATGAAAATACTATGCAAACGATCAGAATAAACGTTGACGAAGATGATAAAAACTTCTATTTTAATCTAAATATAAGGGGGGCTATAAATAGCTTACCTTCAAACTTCCAAAATAACAACTGTTTTCGTTAATGAATCTGGACTTTATTCTTTAATTTTGAGATCGCATAAAACCAGAAGCGAAATTGTTTAAAAATTGGGTTACGAAAGAAGTATTAACTTCCATTAGAAAATATGGTGAGTACAAACTCAAAAACGAAAATAAGCAGTTAAAAGATGAAATAAAACAGTTACAAATTTCAGGTCAAATGAAATCCTTGAAAATAGAGAATCAAGAATTGCGAATGGAATTAATGAAGAGAGATATGGTATGTAAAGATTTTGATAAGAAAAAACACCATGTTTTTGTGTTAATTAAGAAGAATCACATGTGGGAATGGCCTTATTACGTTATCAGAGCTCAGAAACGAGAAATACCAAACCGATTAAAACATCTAAAAATAAATTATCCTGAATTAGAGATTTTGTTCATTGATGACGAACCAAATTCTATCAATCTCTACAACCAAATGAAAGAATCTTTGAATATTTTATACAACGGAAATCATTTTACTACAAATATGGCAGAATCTCGACTGATTTATAGAATATCTAAATTTCACGTTGAAAATGTTTCTAAATTTTACTAAAAACTCTCGATTTATTATATTTTGTTTGTAAATGTTTAGCATAACTAGGTAACCATTGTAAAATCTTTTTTTTCATATTCACAAGGCATTTCGTTTTTATAACTTTCGCTGAAAATTTTTTTAGCACAATCTTTGCAAAAAGCATCTTTTCTATCTTTACTATACTGCCAGTTATTAAATTCAGAAATATTTTTAATTTCTTTACAAAAAGTAACACTTTTTCTCTTCTAAAGTTAATTTGTTCATTTTATCATATAATTCCTTACAATAACAGTCTTTTCTATTCTCTTCTTGACACTTTGTACATTTCTTTTGAGACTCCATTTAAATAGAAAAAATTATTACACAATGAAAATGTTAAACTCTCGACTTATGATATTTGGTTTGTAAATGTTTTTGATAATTATTTAACCATTTTATAGTTCTTCCACATTCACATTGAGTATCTTCATAATATAATCTATGGTGATTCTTCTTTACACAATCTTTACAATATGAGTCTTTCTTATCTCTACTATAGTGATCACTATTAAACTCTGAAATTTTTTTAGTTTCTTTACATTTAAGACATTCTTTATCTTCCAAAGTTAATTTTTCTATTTTATCATATAATTCTTTATGATATTCCCTTTCACAATCTTTGCAATTATAATGCATTCCATCTTTCCTATTTTTATCTTTATAAAAATTCATTTAAATCTTTAAATTCTTTGCACTTTGTACATTTCTTTTGATGCGCCATTTATATATAGAAAATTTATATTACAGTTTTGACTTCTTCAATTCATATTCATAAAACTTTCCGGTTATTTTCTTCATTATTTAAATCTTTTATACTATAAGTTACAGGATCTGTGTTATTAATTTGATAAATCACAAAGATTTCTCTTGACCAATTGTTCTTATATTTGTTCGAAAATGTTTGTTTTTTACTAACAATTCTTACATGATCATTGACTTTAAATTTAGTTTTCGTGTGAATTTCAGGTGGAACATACTTGAAAACGGTCTCTAATAACTCCTTTTCTGCATCCTTATCTACGTCTTTCGGTTTCATTTTGATTGTGCTGTGAACTGTATCGTTATAATTGTTTACGATTTTTTGAAGAATATCGATCCATTTAAAGTTTTTATTAATCTCAAAAATTACTTTCATTCTCTCATTTTGAGTTCTGTTATATCTCTCTACAATACTTGATTTCTCTTCGTTTTCAGTATGATAAATCTTAATGTTGTATTTTCTCAAAACATCGTTAAATTCTTTATTTTTAAACTCTAAACCCTTATCTGTATGAAGTAGGTTAGGAGGTTTGTGATTGATCCTTATGGCATCTTTTACTATATCTGCGAAAGCTTTTGAAATATCCTTGCCGTTTTTTCTTTTGATAGCTCTTGACCAAGCATATTTTTGAGAAAGTATCAATAACATTTAACATATACTTAAATCCATCATTTTGATCTGAATAGTTAGACATTATAACTAAATCTGCTGCCCATAAATCGTCAATTCCTAATGTTATAATTTTTCTCTTTTTAAACTTCTTTCGTACCGGTGCATGAATTTCTCTAGCTTCAATCTCGATTTCTTCCTTATTCTTAGATTCTTTCTTTACTTGTTTTTCATAAGGATTTCTTTATAAATTTACTCTTATTTGTCTTACATTTTGAACATTTTGCTGCAATTCTATACAATCCGTTTTGAGTTTGAACAATTTTAGAATCTATATTTTTCGTTTTCTTTTTACACTTGTGACAGTGAATTAAATCATCTTCCATTTACATATCAAAGTTTCCAAGTTTATTTAATTCGTCTAATATATCAGATTTTGCTTCATTTTTATAGCCATACGGTACTGTATCGATCTTATTTTCTAGGACAATTCTCTTATCATCTTTAGCGTTCAGTGCCAGCTTGTTTATGGTAACAGTGTACAACTCATGTTTATAACTTTTGATGACTGTCATCTCCCTAAATTCTTCTTTATCTTCGAACAAACATCTCTTCAAGTTTTCGATATTTATTGTTTTATTTACAACGCTTCTCTTAATTCCTTTACACCTTACTGGGTTTTTATCTAGATATTTGTACGAGTACATCTTAGACCTTAAACCACAAAATTCTTCTAAAACTTCGCTATTTAACTCATCTTTGAATTTCCCTATTACCTTCTTATTTTTAGTAGTGAAACATTCATGATCTTTTGGATAATCACTTGTATCAAAGTCATCTATATTTTCTTTAATAATTTTAAAAGGATCTCGTTTCAATTCTAGAAAATAACTGTCTGTATCCATGTAACACAGATTCAAATCTGGATCAAACTTCTTTAATTTGTTGTAATAAAACTCGTACATTAGCAATTTTGAGAGGTCGAGAACTGAAAATCCTATGTAAATCGGTTTGTTAAATTTAACCTTTTGTTTGTACATGTGACTCGCTATACAGTTGTCGTCAAAGATAGTGAAGCTTTTGAAGTTCGTTTTCTTGGCCTGTTTCATTGAAAATTCTTCATTTCCTAGTCTAATATCGCATCTATTTCGCACATTTTCCATACTTTTTCCGAAAACTGAGTTGTTCATCAGCTTATAAAAATCCTTCTCAAAGTCACTTGTAGCTTTGGTCCTCATATTAGTATTAAAATCAATGTACTCTTTCATAAAAGGCTTCTGATCGAATGCAATAACTCTATTCACATGTTTCAAAATCATACCTTGTTCCAAATAGAACTTCAAATTTCTCGAATGAACAACGTATTCAGTTTTATCCAGTAGAGTTGTGCAAAGTTTGTTTTTAAAATGTTCTGGAGCAAGAGGTAAATCCTTGTGATGTTCGTGTAAATTTGTTGGATATCCAAGATCGACTTCAAGAATATAGCCATAATCTTCGTCGCCAGTGAGTTCCAAAATTGTTTCTTGCCACTCTTCTTTTGTATACGTTTTAGGATCCATCCACTTGATATCACTAAACGGCAGTTTTTGCATAAGACCGTACCCATAAAGGTTGTTTGCATCGAGATAGAGTAAATAGTTTTCGGGCTTTGTCTTATCAAAATCTTTTAAATATTTGTTATTTGCTTTCACATATCGTTTAATACACTGAGAAATGCCTCCGCGAATACCTTTTTCGATCATCAAATACATATTATAATCACTAATTAATTGTAATTCTATCTTCGTTAATTTTAACATAGCATCCCATGCAAGACTGGGAGCTGTTAGATAGTGTGCTGGATCAAGCTTATAGCAATTCAAACAAATATTCCTAAAATTTTCAAAGATATCAGCGAGCAATAGAACATCTTGAATGTTATAGAGATCAGAGTAATTTCCTAGATTTTTCTCTTTTAATTTGTTCCAAACATTTAAGTAGTGTTGAAAATCTTTCTCAGATATGCTCTCATCTGTCAAAAGTGAATAGAAATCTTGAATTCTCAATTCTTCTGTGTAATCAAGTTTTTCAATACTGTCGATAAATTCATAGGGAAATATTCCTTTTCCAGATAGAATTTTAAAAATCTCGTCGTCGTCATTTGGCTGTCTTTCTATTATCTCATTCAGTCCATCTTGTATAAAAATGATTTGTATGTTTGAAGTCTTCTCTCTTTAGATTTTTTAGCTAACTTTTCTATAGACGAGGCCATGAATCTGAACGTGTCTACAAACGAAAAACTTGATGAATTTTCTTGGCTTATCACCTTCGAATTCATAGCCATATCCAGAATTTACAGAATAATTTATATATTTTTCATCGGTGTTTGCAATCAAAATCAACATTTCCATATTGTTTAGCCAATTCTTTTATGTACAAATGAGTATCGTAATTTGACATATTATGACAGAAAACTGGAATATTTTGTGGAAATTTCAAATTCAGATTGCAACATGCATGAGCTGCGCCTCGAAACTTGCCGGTTAAATGACAATGATCTCTCACTTTATTATAACTCTTATCTTTCCAACTATCAGGAGTAAAACCATACTGAATTGACCCAACATCATAAGCAGACCATTCACAGATATGACAAACGTTTGAATTTTGATACGAAATTTCTTCTTCTTCTGTCAATTTCATAGGTTTCATGTTCTTAGAATTATATTTTTTCGCTATGTATTTCGATAATTTATTGAGTTCTTAAAACAATTTTGTCGGGACGTTTTTCAAATCTTCTTCATTTTTGGCACGATAACATATCGGTTTGTACATGCGATTGGTCACATTCGACACTAAATATAGAGTAAAACCATAAGGAATGTGCCTCTGAATCTTGGTTGTAGTTGATCTTTGTGGATTGTTCTTGCATGTCGGAATTTTTTCTAATATGCTCTCAAAGTCCATATAAATTACGTACGGATGGTTAAATTTCTTTTGATAATTAGTAAAGTTAGTTGTTTGACCTGGAAATGGCATAATTGGCTTACAAACTTCATGATTTTTACAAATTTCTAAGTGATCTGTTAAATCTCCAGATTTGTAAAAATGGCTTAAACATCTTCTACACAAAAATTTTCTTTCTTTATGTTTAGACAACTGCGAAGAAACAAGCTTATTTAAATCGGTTATCAAAACATAATGAGATTTATCATCTTGTTTAACATACAATAAATCAATGTTTGTTTTCAGCGTCATATTTTTCAGAAATTTGTAAACGGAACAATGTTAATATTTTTCATCAAAAACTGTAGACATTGATAGACATTGTTGGATACTTATACTTGGAATTGTAGCTTCGTTTTTCAAATATTTGTATATCTTTCAGAGACATTGGATACTCAAAACCTGAAAATATTTCGTCATTCACAAATTTTTCGTATTGCTTTACACGTTCACAGTCTCTTTCTGGTTTTTCAATAGCACATCTTATTGAGTAAATAAAGCAAAAATCATCTCTATTTTTTATATTTATACAAGCTTTTTTATCTTTGATATTCTTTGGTAAATCGATGTATGATCCTGCATTCATCATTTCGTGTTTGTTAAGGCTCAAAAACTAGTTGTTTACAACTTTTAAATGTCCATCCGGAACCTTTATTTGGATTATTCGTTTGTTCTCGATGTGTTAATTTATTAAATTGCTTAGTAATAAAGTCGTTTACGTCAAAGATTTCGTCTGCTTTGATAGTAAAATACATTAGACATGTTTGCGGTTCACCATTCACTAAAGTTCGTTCGTATTCACATTCCAAAGAGAGATAGCCCTTCATATTTTTAACATTTTCTTGAAATTTCTCGATTAAACTTTTAATTTCTGACCGCATAATTGAAAGATATTTGTAAATTGACATGGAATTGTCGTTCAAGTTTGTTAAAATGTATTGCTTGAAAAGACCGTGTATTGAGGATAAAACTTCTACATCAATGATATTTTCGGATTTTACTTTAAGAGTTTTATCAATTTTCTTCGATCATTTCAGACTTGGTTTTATCGTTAGTACCGATAGCCAACTTTTCAGCTATTGAATGAAGTTTTTCATCATTAAATAGGTCGAGATTTTTCTTTTCAACTTTGAAATTTCTCTTTAATTCACGTAATTTCTCAATATTAAACATGTTTTCGTGATCGGCAATTTTATTTTCTCTAGCCCACTGTCTTAAATAATTTAGTTCATTATTGTAAATTTGCTTGTTTTTTTCATGACTTTTAGATAGAATTATAATGGCGATCATAGTTTTTTCTTAAAATTTCTATTTTGCAGAACGGACATGATATTTTATCGCGCTCCATTTAGATAGAAAAATTTATTTAACTAAATGGTGCTTGTAAACCAACGATTGCGCCGGGTTTACAATAATTGCCGAGTTGGAAGATTGTAAAGTACACTTGCCGAACAGATTTTTGACTGTTTTGGATGAAAAAAAGATTAAAGAATTAAACAAAAATGAAAAATTACACTTGGTTGTTACTGGAAAGAAGACTATAAAAGATAAAGAAATTATAACAATTAACTTTGTAGAATAAAGTCTTAACTCTAAAACTTGCAGTCCCTCCCCACGTCATAGTACTGTTTTGATAACCATAGTTGGTGTCTTTCTTCATAGGAATCACATGGAATATTATCTACAGTAATACCTTTTGTTTCACACAAAATGTGGCTATATTCTATAAGAAAAATTCTATAATGCTCTTTTAATGAATTGTGTTGATAAATCTTGATACTTACAAAAATTCCTAAGAAATTCATCAATTAAGTCTTGATTATCTTGAAAGGACGTATAATATGGGAAAAATGTCATAAAAAAACGATGAAAACTCTCTGTTTGGTTTATTTTTTACTTTCTTTTCAATATCTTTCGTAATTATATTAAATATGTAATCCCTTATTTTTTTCGTTTTTTGTGTGTACACGTGTGCAGTTTTCGTTCTTTCTGCAAAAGACTCTACAAGTTCTTTTAATTCTGTTTCATTTAAAGACGGTATCAAACTGTTGTTGAGAATAAACCGGCAATTCACTGAATTCATCTTTGTTGCACTGTTTTTAATGCTAGAAATTGTAGAGACTTTGGTGAGTTCATGTTGTTTGGTGACTATTTAGTAGAAAAGTTTTTGATGAAAGTATGTTTTTAGTAAAAATGTTTTAAATTGATTAAATTTTATTAAGATTTCGAAGATTTTTCCTTTATTTCGTAGCAGATTTGACAACATTTTACAAAGCACAGCTTAAGAAAGTAGAAGCAAACAGCTGTAGATTTGGTTAATTTTTCATTCCACAGAGTAGATAGTAATGTACCGATCGCTTTTGGAGACGAACGACTGTAGATTCGGTTAATTTTTCATTGAGATTTGCTGTGTTATTTCTCAACTTCCTTTATGGTACATTGAACAGTATTTTACATTGCTTTTCGGTCGGCTCCGAAAGTGCGCCAGGAACCCCATATTACTATCTACTTATATATATATAATATATATATATATATAGTATATATATATATCACACACACACACACACACATACATATATATATATATATATATATATATATATATATATATATGTAATTATACAGATACGAACACATTTTATATGTTTTTACTCTTGTTATTCATTTTACAGTCTTTTTCCCATTGGTTGTTTACTTTTATATATTTTTATTTGCACTGTTATTATTTATCAATTTTATTTAATTCATATGACACGTCTTAGAAAGTACATGCTTTTAAATTAAATATTTTTTTAAATTTTTATTACCCACTACCACTACCACTAACAAGAGTATGTTTTACTCTTGTTATTCATTTATAGTTTAGTTTTCATTGTTAATAATAATATTACAGTTTACTTGCACTGTTATTATTTATCTTTTTTTATTTATCCATATGATGTCACATCTTATACAGTAGTGTATTTCAGTTAAAATACTTTTCCCATTTATTATATAATATCACTAATTTTTATTATAATTTAGAAATTTCATATTTATTGTTAATTATGCCTAGATTTGATTTCGAGTCCAGTTGCATGTTTGGTTTGGCCCTTTTGCTTTAAGTATTATTTAATCATCTATCAAAGTTTATAAATGTAAATTGGATTTTGATCGTTGAAAGGAAATAAATAAATAAATCTTTGCTTTCAAGACCTTAAATGTAAACAATCGTACTAACAAGTTAAATTATTTAAACACATGAATGCTGTCAAAAAACAATATTTACACATAAAGTTTTATTAGATTTAACAGGTTTTTTTCAAATTATAGGATTGTTTATAACTGTAGAGATCAATGGGGCATAGACTGGTAGGAGTTTCGAAATAGCAATAGGTCTATATTTTTAACCAGAGAACCGTATAGAATTTCAGTCGGTACTGAAACTTTTCACTTGATTAATTGACACGCACTCTCAAATGCCACAGAGAGAAACCATTCGATGTTTTATATAACAGTATAGGTTATTACAATACGGTTGGTTCAAATATTAATGTAATGTAAGATGTTTTAAGAAGTTTAACGCAAATAATCTTGACATCTCATGATACAATAATCATAATCTTAACGAAAAGATTATGTAATCATTATGTACCGTGTTTTGTATGTATGTATGTATGTACTTTCGAGCTACATTCTGACGAAACTTTTTCCTCAGAAATTATAGCTGAAATGTCCCTTTTCCTACTACTTTTCGAACTCCACCAAAACTATCGTGGCTGGTGATTTGATGCTTTCTTAAGTGAAATGCCTCTATCAACAAGAACAACCAGCCATTGTGTGCTTGTTCAATGCAACTTGCCTCTATATTTTGGGCTATACGGTGTTCGCATTAAGCGTTATGATATTTTTGTGATGCATTAGGTTAGCTTGATTAGATTAAAGGGAGCCGGTTGTCCCAATTAACCTAATGTAAAAATTAGTCATATTACGGTATAATTTATTGAAAATTAACAATACAAAGTAAACCAAACTTCCTGACACGTTTTTAAGACTCCAACTAACTATTTATACTTTATAAACTATGTGTATCTATCTTCAGGTATATTGTAAGAAAAAGAAATATATGGTATTAAATTAAAATTACATAAAAACAGGAATATATTTAATTACATTTTTGTAATGGTTATTTTACAGTAAATTCAGGTATGTCATACAAAGGAGGTTGAAAGGTATATATGTGGTGAAAATTTAAATGAAACACATCAAACACCTTTTGATAAGTGTACACAAATTTGAAGTTTTGGGTAATAAAGCCAAAACAGAAAATTTTGTCTTTATTAAGGCAACAACATAAATTCCAGTCCAATAAAGCTCTTATTATCCTCCAAGACTTCCTGTTCTTATTTCCTTCATACTATTCTGGTCCCTTTGGTCAGCTGCTCAGGTTTTTTTATTAGCTTAACTGCCACATTTTGATCCAACGCCTTTAGCCTTGAACTAAGAAAAAATCATATTTTTTTAGTTTTGGCACACTTAAAACACCCGTTATAAAAGTAAATAAAACTCTGTGTACGTTTACCATATATAGGCTCTTAAAAGTGGTAAAAAAGGCTCTTACCTATTTCCTGATGGTAATACAGTTATTTATATTTTTGACAATCAGTTTTAAATACATATCAGTTTAGGTCAAATATAACAACCCCTTTACAATATCTTATCAGACTTGCATGTTCCTAAAAAGTGTTTTTATTGATGAATCTAAATCTGGTGACTGTTTATTAACCCATCACGTATATTTTCCGTATAAACTGTTTATGATTATTGTCACATTTTCCACGCTCTCCATTAATATAGATCTATACTAGAGTGTGTTTTCATTGTAACTAATTGGCAGTTGGCATCACTGATGAATTACGCCATTGCTATTTCATCAGTAAAAGCCATATTTACCATTTCATAGCCTCTACCATTAAACTGAGCAATATTCAGTATCGCTTATTTCATGCTTTATGTTTGGGTCTCATGGTAAGATAGGTTCTTGCCCAGCTTTTCCTTAGATCACGAGCTTGGCCTGGGCCTATCCACCTTGATATTAGGTATTCAATCCTTAATGTTATTAATTCCTACAAGTTTTCTCGTTTTGTGTAACACTTACTCCTAGAAGCAATTTTCTTTTTATTCCCATGACAATCAAACAATCACTATCCGAAATTATTAGGTCAACACAAAACTTTTCAAACACAAATTAAAGCCTTTCACGTAAACAACAGTTATTCGATCAGCAAACAAAACAGCTGTTTTGTGGGTTACCTATTTTATCAGGTTAGGAAACATAGCAAAATAAAAAGCTTAATAACTAATAGGACTTTTTTATGACTAAACTTGTATAACACTGATACTTCATAAGCATCTTAGAAGTTTTATGGATATTTTCATTATATGCTCTTCAAAAAGATTATTTTTACCATCAATTTTTGTTTTAGTAATATTGAGTAGTAATAAGATTCATTGTAACCAGTAGAAATTATAATCAATTAAAACCTAAAATAATAAAAAATACTATTTTAAAGTTTAGACTGCCTATTTGGGCATTTTTTCGTTATCAATGACTCCGCACTATGCCGATGTTTTCAGGCTCTACAGGACAGGAGTAATTTAGCTCGCCAATGCTCTACAAATCCTCTTAGTGCCGCACTGACTGGCTTTATCTGGGACCGGTCCTGTTTCCTTTAATCCTGTTTACCTCTGACAAGCGACCCAAACTTGGTGTAGGTAAGTAGCGATAGGTCATAGGTCATCCGCATTTCCTTGTACTGGCTTTGGACTTCTCACTCATATTGCACATTTTAATGAATCTAACCTTTTTTGAACTCAGTTATAGTAAACTAATAATAATGTTTGTTAAAAGATAATTTTAAAACATTTTATTTACTACGAGGTGGCAGTGTACTTAATTTAGATGAAATAAAGCATAGATCTATATTTCAGATAACTTAGATAAGTTCAGGAACCATGTGATAAATTTAAAAACTATTTACTTCCACTTATAAGAATTATTTGTTTACTTTCATATCTGTTATGTATTTATCAAACATAATATTTATCACACAATAACATTTCACTACTAGAAATGTTAGATAGTAGAAAATATATCCCCAATTATTTTCTTATATTGGTACTTTAAAACTAGTGCAAATTCCCATTTTCAATGTCAAATTAAATTTATGTATAATATCCTCATTTCAAAGAAAGAGGTTAAAAAGGAACGAACCAAATATTTTAATCCTTTTAGAATATAAAAGGAGAGGGAGACATATTCTAATATTAGATAACTTTTGGGTTTTCTTTTAACGTTCTTACATAAAACACTGATTCAAAACTAATATACCGACGTTCTTATTTACCTTTGTATAGAAGGAGGTATAAGTCTTTTTATTCCCCGTTGGACACTTCAATGAATATGGGATGTGCCATACCTTGATATTGCACTCATTGTTATTGTGGAGGGATTGTAGAATCCTTTGCACAAAATAGTTATTTAAATCATTTGATGTACTTTACAAAATCTGCATGAAAAGGGGTCATAAAAATGACGAAACATTTCCTGAAAAGAGTTGGAGGATATGTTATACTGTTGGTTTGTATTAAAATCGACAAGGACAAGACTAATAAAATCAAAGAATAGTGGTGTTCATTTTTATATATTTTCCAACATTACAACTTTTCTCAATATATGTAATACTTAAATTTTGTAATAGAAATTTAATTATGTATCGCTTCTTCAATTTCTTAAGTTTTAAAATTTCAAAAAAAAATATTTAAATGTAAATAACATTAGTTTTTAGTAGCAAATATAGTTTCATTTCGTGTTTCAAATAAGATTCATTTTGTTCTGAAACCTTTTTGAAAGTATATAATAATTGTGAAAGTTGTTGTTTGTCACAAAATCAAACTTCCAACAGTAATCTTGAAACTATCAATCCAAGGATAAACTGGGAGCTCAGTGACTAAATGTAAACGAGTTATAAGGAATCCCGAACTTGGAAGTGCGGAGTTTCTGATCTGTGATAATGGTTAAGTTTGGAAACCAGGCACAGACGACGCGCCCTCCTCAATGCGAAACAAATATTGGTTAAATGTGGAATCTGGAGGCGTTTCCAATACATTCCAACTTTTCACATTTAACTTTGTCTTTAGGTCTCCTTTTATTTATTTGCATAACCAAAGACACTACAAGTCTGTTGTTTCTGGCTTCTCCTCTTCACAGTGAATCATAGAGGACTTTGTATAGTCTACTGATGGAAATCATCAGTTAAGCTTTGAGAATATCAAAATTGTTGTTGCAATGTCAAGATTTTCTTTAATTTTTTTACATTTCAAAATGTATACTCGTAAACATAAATAACTGTAAAAATAACAAGATTAATCAAATTCCCTGCTGGAAAACACACTAAGTAAGAAATAAAAAACCTTACATACACCTTGAAATATATAAAATCTTGAATAAAAACCATTTAGCAAATTATTTTAACAAATAAATAAACATAATAAGTTTTAATTCAAATTATTGTGGAGCCTTGTGGTGAACAGGTCTCAAATAATAATAGTTGTTTTATGGGTGTTATGTATTTTTTTCAATAGATCCTCATTATATTAACCATTGAAAATTGGCAATGATATTAAATCTGTTTTCCATGTATTTATTTACAATACTGTGCTTTTAGAATTTGAAATACGTTTTAAAATAGTAAAATTTTTCAAGATTTACAAAAAGAATAGTGTAGTGAAAAAGAATGGTATCTACTGAAACGCCTTTTTATTCTAGAATTTTTTTACGTGGTATGGTGAAGACTGTTCTATGTGAGTAGAGAGAAGGTTTGCGGATGAATATTTATTTTCTAAGGCCCAGTTTCAACAATTGTTAAAGCAGTCCAGTTAAGTGATAGTTGGTCCTATCCTGTAAACACAATAGGGGATTTAATCCAGTGCTGGACCGAGAGGATATCTGTTCTGACGAGAGGATATTTTGCAGTGTACAATATATCTGCACATGTTATGTATATCAATGATGAAAACTGTATATAAATTATAACAATTTGTATGAGTATGTTCCATTCTTCGCCGTCACTTTACTAAAGTTTATTCAATACAATCAAGATCCCGAATTAAGCTCTAAGCTTAACAATTCAATCAAATTTTATTCCTAAGTGTTTCAATGAGGTGGTGGTATATAGTCCCTCCATGGGAATTAAGGCTGTGTGTTAGCCACTTAATCACTTGACAGAAATATATCGCCGTTTAGAATTGTGAGCAATGGCATTGAGCCATTTGGGGTAAATCAGCATTACTAAATTAACCTACATAATAGGCTAGAAATGAGTTAGATGGAAGTTAATAGGATGCATGTTCCCTCCCATGGATTTTAGGCTTGGATTAATTTAGCGTCTAATCACGGATCTCCCTTCAAAACAAAATATCGTCGACGATTCGAATTGAGAAAAAGGGTTTAAAATTTGGTCCGAAACTTCTCGTTTCTCTGCATAGTCCAAGATCGTTTCGATGATAGACACATGTATCCTTCCGTGGGGTTTTGGCTGATGTCGGGATACTGTGTCAAGCGTCCTATAATCGCGTTCGAATTGAGAAAAGGGTTTAAAATTATGACGAATCTTTCATTTTTGCCATAGCCCAGAAGAAACAATTCAATGATGGTAACATGTCCCTCCATGTGGGATTCTTGGATTTGAGATGTTAGCGTCTATCACTCCGCCGCGGGAAGGGAATATAATCGAGTTTGAATTGAGCCAATCGGGTTTTAAATTATGGAAGAATTCTTCCATTTTGCATAATCAAGATCAAGGTTCGTATGTCCATCATTGGTGGCCTAGGATGTCGTTAATGATATGAATATTGCTCCTCTATCACAGAACAGTGGAGGGTTCAGTGGGAGGACAAGCAGTCCTCGTAGGGGCAAATAATTAACAGGTAAACAGTTTACTACTTTTAGCGAATAAAGAAGCTCTAGACAGGAAAATAGAACGAACCATTATTCTACCACGATCTAATTAAGATAAAAACCCTTGATTTACAAATTCATAATGAAGCTTGTTACACGTAACGAAGGTCTAGCGTTATTCCTATCTTGTTAGGTAATAAAAAATAAAACAAACTCTAACCACAACAGATTATAAACCCTTTTTGGGAATGTAGGGCTATAGGTATTGAGGAAAAAAATAGTACAAAAAGACCAGGGTTGGGTACTAAAACGCAACAGTAGCGTGTATTTGTAATTAAGAAAATATTTCTGTATGCCCTTTTGCAATAAAATTTAAATAATAGAAAAATAATATGAAAAACAAATGTATTGACTTATGGTTAGCATACAAAAGAGAGAAAAAGTTCCTCGCCCAACAAACCCACGATTGGAGTGAAGCCAGGGGTTCATAGTTGTGAGTGATTGGGCTGTAGGACCGCCTCTAGTATTATCCATCACCGTATTTAAATCGTTTTAAGTTATTATGACCAGCATCTAATTAATCAACCGCAAGTATTTGAACAGTTGGTCGAAGGTAATGGGCTTGATTTGACGCTATTTGTCGGCGGATAGCCACGTGTTTATCCTTGTAATTACTATAGTCATGCCACCTCATAATTTTTATGTTAACTTCACGGTGAGTTGCGAAATTGTCAAAATAACGCGTTTTTTCACTTTACTCACCGCGATTTCTTTTTAAGTTGCCATTCCCGAATAAATTATGGTACTACATGCCCCTAGACAAGGAAAGTGTAATTACAGCAGCAAACTATTTAAAAATGAGTTATGTAATTTATTTACTCTAGATTTGTATAAGAAACATTGAAAGAGATGTGGTGCATGGATACGTCGTCGATGATATTGGAAGTATGTACTTGAAATTCCTGTACTGAACAATTTGTACTGGGAGACATACCAGTTCCTAATATGTAGGATCATGAAGATATCGATTCACAGAAAGGTCAAATGTTTTTAAACTATTATTTTGTAGAGATTACAATTTTTGCTGATCTAAGGTTTAATCTATTCAACCTTCTCCAATCAAATGATCTTTGTTATACAAATTGAATAAAATGTATTTATGTGATATTTGGAAATAAAAATGAAACCATATCAATTACAATTATTTGGGGCTTTAATCTACTTTTTGACCACCATCGAACGGGCCTTATTTTATTTAAAGATCTACATGTATAATATTCTACGATTCTTCACGATTCATTCAAAGGCCCGTTAAATTAATTATATCTCACACACACGACGGAATCATTTTTACAAATATTTTACTCTCCATAAATTTATATCTGTTTCTTTTTTTTAATTTGGCAGGTCCCATTTTAAAACCAATCAACTTTGGAGATATGGTGCCTATCACTCAATGAGTAATTTCTTTCCAAACTTCACAAGTTGTCCTTCGCCAAACTCCATTTTCCAGTAGATTTTAGAAGAAGAGAAGGTTCATTCTAATACATAAAAAAATACATTCAATAGATTTATGTAATATATATTTCCTCCAGTAAGATTAACATTCTTCAAATACACGTTCAAAAACATTATTTTTATGGTGTGAAATATTTTCTTTCGGTGTAGACTTCTTTAATGCATATTCACGTTTATAAATGTTTAAAAATGTGATAATAAAAACTTGATGTGTATTACGTGTACTGTTTAAGAAATTTTTATGTATTTTGTATTTTGGCAGCTATTTGGCTGGATATAAGCGAAGGCTATCTTTTTTCGAAGAGCTAGAAAAGATTAAATTCCTTGTCTTCTGCGTCTATCCCCGCAATATATATCTGAGAACTAACAAAACCCGTAGACTTTCAAAACTGTTTTTTTATGAACTCCTCGTTTATATGCCAGGAAGATTTCGATTTCAGTGATAGATGAATATTCCATTATAAGAAACCTATGGGCTTGAAGCGAATAGCAATAATTTTTTCTATTGTGGTTTTTATAAGTAACCATGATGGTGGGTGCAGAAAACAGCAGAATGAATAAATTGGCGTAAATATTTCAATACAATCATAGAAGTATGTTCAAACTACCTTCAAGAAGAGACCTAACGTCAAGAAGTAAAATTTTGACATAGTATAATTGTATTCCCAAGATTATCCTCTGAGGATGATATTAGTTTTAGAATTAGTTTGGCAGAAGCGTAAATTAAAGGCCCTACCCGCTCTTTAAGCAGATCAAAGAGTATTATCTTTTACTTACGTTGGCTTGCAAAAGTACCCATTGTAACAAGTTTTTTTTTATTAT
This sequence comes from Homalodisca vitripennis, assembly GCF_021130785.1. NCBI lineage: Eukaryota > Metazoa > Arthropoda > Insecta > Hemiptera > Cicadellidae > Homalodisca > Homalodisca vitripennis. The sequence goes on along the minus strand of NW_025782904.1, from coordinate 941 downwards.
CTGTCTGCCTATCATGTTCTGTGGAACATCTAAAGTGAAATGAGGTTTAAAAACTATTAAAAGTTTCCATTTCAAGCCTGCCCAAAGTTCAAATTTTTTTATTAAACGTGAATAACATTTATCAACACAATTTATATATTCATCATAAACTTCCGGAGAAAATATGGTGATCTATGTTTGATAACCTCAGAAAAGGTCCCTGATTTGGCTTATATTGTGCGTGGACAGGGTTTATTTTCGACTTTCATTGTATAATGAGGATTTGTTTATAGACATAGTAACGTTGATCAATGCGCAGCCACTCGATTGAAAGCAAAACACGGATAAATGGGACACAGCCACTCAAGCACCCTGAGTGCAAATAGTCAGGAGGAGTATTGTGAAATTGTTGAACTTACAAAATAACAACTCTGTGTTGACCAAGTTCCTCCTCCCATTACTTCTAATATCAGTTAGCTAAAGTTGGTGTTGAAGCTATTACAATACGGATGTATCGTGGTAACCTGAGAGCTCTTAGGATCAACTCTCAATAATGTGGTTTGTAAGTTACTAGTATACAGATGATCACACATATTTTGAATTTATATTGAATATATTTATTGTATCACTATTTGATTTAATATATTGGGATCTTTATATTTTATCTTATATTGAATGTATACCTGATTAACTAATAACTACGAACAATAGTAATAAAAAAAATTTCCAGCCTGAAGGAACGTTTATAAGCACATTTATTATAATACTGATGCAAAGATGTTTTCCAATGAACCACCAGTTGTAGTCCTTCTCACTGTATAGGGGGCAAAAATGATTTCCAACGAAGCGAACCCCAGTGTAGTCAATACTTAACTTTATCGAGGGCAAGATGTTACCAATGAAACCACCACGGTTGTCCTATACTCTTATAACCAGTATACGGGCGGCAAGAAGTTGTATCT
>NW_025782903.1:0-31759 GCF_021130785.1 Homalodisca vitripennis | reverse complement strand
CGCTCTGACAAGTGCAAAAAGAAATGCTAAAATTATGCATGACGATCCTTTTTAAAAGTGTGCGCACTTTTGATATCCCTTCCCCTAAAAATATATAAATACACAATACGGTGTAAGTGAGTAAACTATATATTAAAACTACTATCCCGTTTTAGATGTCCTCTTGACTATAAAATACGAATTTTACAAACTTTCGCATTATGTGTAAGAATGAAGGTATTGTTGATATTTTAACCAGGTGTATTATTTTGGCGTTGTTCTTATATTCCTTACCGGTAATTAATTGTTATTCCCAACCTATCAGAAGTAATTAACTTATATGACATATTATCTGTTTTTTTTGAACTGGGCAATAGTGCATAAACCCCCCCCTAAATTGTGACGTTGGAAGTAATAAACTCCTTCCGACCTAGAAAATGTTCCCTACACGTGCAAAACATATTGTCAGGTTAAAGAAACTGATATACTCGTTGACCAAGAACACTGAAATACTGATGTAAGCTCAATGTATGCCTACATTATCCTCAGAAACATTATGGGCACAGGCCTCCATCATATTAACGACATAAAGCGGCTTCACTGAGTACTATAACGTTGGTAACAACCACCATAAGGGATCATCCGATGTTTGATGAATGAGATCCGCCGAAGGAATATAGCTAGTAGTGAATATACGGGAATACATCTGTAGTTTCCATTTATAATAAGTGGCAATAAAAGTGAATATAACTAAATGAACATAACTGTATCATAGCATCCTGTGTATACAAGGTGAGTTACAAGTGCCGTTGGTGAAAGTGTGGGTGTCCCTACGTTATATTTTATATACACACACATTCACCCTTTTTCCCCAGTATAGACGTTTTATCGATATTAACTCACAACAGGTCCGAGCAGAGTTGCACCATCCCTGCATTCTTCGCGGACGCTGTAGTTCTGCTTCTCTTGCTAACTCCTTTCTAAACTCGTCGAGTTACAGGTTGTCGTAGCATTTCTTATGGGCACATACAACAGCAGGTCGAGCAGAGTTGCACCATCCTGCATTCTTCGCGGACGCTGTAGTTTCTGCTTCTCTTGCTAATCCTTTCTAACTCGTCGGTTACAGGTTGTCATTGCATTCTTATGGGCACATACAACAGCAGGTCGAGCAGAGTTGCACCACCCTGCATTCTTCGCGGACGCTGTAGTTCTGCATTCTCCCTGCTAACTCCTTTCTAACTCGTTTGTTTGAGGTTGTCGTTGCATTCTTATGGGCACATACAACAGCAGGTCGAGCAGAGTTGCACCAATCCTGCATTCTTCGCGGACGCTGTAGTTTCTGCTTCTCTCTTGCTAACTCCTTTCTAACTCGTCGGTTACAGGTTGTCGTTGCCATTCTTATGGGCACATGCAACAGCAGGTCGAGCAGAGTTGCACCACCCTGCATTCTTCGCGGACGCTGTAGTTCTGCATTCCCTCCTACTAACTCCTTTCTAACTCGTCGGTTTACAGGTTGTCGTTGCATTCTTATGGACACATGCAACAGCAGGTTGAGTAAAGTTGTACCATCCTGCATTCTTCACAAACGCTGTAGTTCTGCTTCTATTGCTAACTCCTTTCAAACTCGTTTGTTTGAGGTTAAAGTTGCACTCTTATAAGTTACTTTCATACATACAATTTGTTCCATCCATCCTAGTGCTCATTCATTCGAATTTTCCCACTCTAGCACAAGCGTTGGTCAGCTAATCACGTGGTCACCGAAACATGTGCCATGAACTCGTTTGTACTGTAAAAACGCTTCTTAGATTAATGCGGTTTTCAGACGAGTTTTAAATGTTTTGGGCAGAGGCAGCGTAATGTGAAACTGTTGTTCATATTTCTGAATGCTGGTCTGCACGACTCTCTCCGTTGTTGTTTTGCAATTGTCCGAACGGCTTTTTTCTGAAGTGTGAACACTCTGGAGAAATGTGTATTTGCACAACCTCTCCACAAGACTACTCCGTATAGACAGGTGGGGTATATCGAATCCATAATACGCCGTCATCAGTACTTGAGTTGGGCAGCATTTGGATAGTTGCCTCAAAACATAGATGACTGAGGACAATTTTTGAAACAAATGTTGTCTACAATGACTATTCCCATATCAACCCTCGATCAAGGTGTATCCCAAGGAATGTATGTCTCGGCCATTTAAGATTCTAAAAAAGTTTACAAGGGTTATGTAATTTTATTTAGTTACGTCAGCTCACGTATTCATTGGTGAAAAAAACCTAAACTAGAAAACTACCTTTCACCAAGCGACTTTTATGGATAAAAATGATGTTTGCAGTTCTCTGGCAAAAACCTCGTAGAAAGTGACCACGGTTTCTCGTCACGTCGCATCGCCTCGAAGAACAAACAATGTCCTGAAAGTCATGCGCGTCCGATCGCCAGAAGGTCCTGGGTCGACGCCCCGAGTCCTCGGAGTCGAGATCCTTCCTTCAGCCTCGCAGTCTCTCATTACATTAAACACGGGTTATTATCACATTGCGGCCTCCCGTACAAGGTTCACAATGCTTTATGTACAGTTTCGTTTTGAACTTGTTTCATAGTCAACCTTATATGTCAGCAAACGTGAGTGGCAACAATTGATGTTTGACGAGGTGGAAATTTCACGTTTCTAAATTTCCAAGCATTCATTTTTCTTTGAATTGCAGTGAAATATTGTTTTCGGAATTTTATTTAGCGATCATCTTAAATATACTCAGTAATATTACAGGGTGCTCCCGAAATTAGTCTTAGAAATACATTACTGGGTTTCTTTCTTCAGGTAAATAACTAACCTAACACATAATTACAAACTAAGATAAAATTTGAATAAAACACCCTGTAAATAAACGTATGAATAAAAAAATAGGAATCATAATTGATTACGTTTTAAACTTATTTTATAATCTTCCAATAAAAGTGGAATTTTCGTCTCAATGTGTTTTGAGTGGAATTTAGGTACTGATGTGATAAGTATAGCACTGCCATATTTTTTGGGTAAATAGGTGACAAAATGTGTATGTTTTTTTGGAACTAATGACTAAGAAAAGACATTAAGATTTTTATTTTAATCTGCTTTGAATGATTTTTAAATCGTTGAAGATTTCACGTTTTCTAACAATCAATAATTTTTTCAAAACACCATTGGATTACAGATTTTATATACGTCAGATAAATTTGCCAGTCAGGTAGTTTTGAAAGAAATTCAAGATATTATCTTAAATATCATATACGTGGCTATAGCCTAAAACCTCAAGAGTTTCGAAAAAAAATTCACACACAAATTAAAAACTCTGTAACTAAAATAAAATCAGATGATATGTTTTAGGTTATTTTAGTACCTTCAGGGGTGCTCTATTTTCTGGGCTTTTGCTTGACATAATATTTGGGACACCCTGTATATTAAGTTCGAACAAATAAATAAATTACCAATAACTACTACATATTATCTACAGAAAAAAATATCAATACTTATTTGTCATAGGTTATTCTAATTATTCCGATTCGACAGCAAATGTTTTTTAAACATTAATTATTTTATAACATAGCGTATAACTGTAATATAAACGGTATTCATCGTGTAATAAATAATTGCTAAAGTAAGAATTAAAAATACATGTTTAGAATTTTTTAAATTAAGAAATAGAATTGAAAAAAATATCTTAACTAACGTAAATAAGTGTATGTAATATTTAAATATCAGGTTTAATATTATTAGCCAATTTCTTTAAATCATGTTTATCAAATGGAATAAGAACGTACAGAGATAAATATTAAAGAGTATTCGTATATACAATTTAATATCCATATATTGTTATAGTTATAAAATAGTTATGATGTTAGGTTATGGACATTTTGTTAGCCATTTTATTTAGTTAAATACACGTTTAACGACAATCCTTGAACGGCATTCTCTCACACTTACAGTTCCACCTACAGATGGCATCAAGAAGAGTAAATGTGCCCTTGAATAAAACATGAGATACGCCCGTGAATAAAATACCAGATGGACTGCAGATGTTTATTGCTATGCATGGCGTCTCCCTAAATGGGTCTTGGATATCGTTACTTTCCCATTCTCTACCGATTTGTCATATGCTTATAACAGTAAGCCCATTCTCTCAACAGAAGTCTCCCATTCTGTTCAAGGCTCTCGTAAACAACTGTCTGCACAGAAACATGTTGATTTCAATAATAATAATAATTATATATATATATATATATATTTATATAATATAATGATATATATATATATATATATATATATATATATATATAAATTAAGTCCTGATACACCTGATTATACTCCAAACAGATTGTAATATTGATGTAAAACCTTCACCATACCTATTAAAATGCTTTTGTGAACTTTTAGAAGGATAGGATAAAAATATTTTCCCGCCAATTTTAAACGGGGTTAGGGGTATATCACTTGAAACGTTCAAATTGCAACCCTTATCCTGTGGCATTTCATTTGAAAGGTAAATTCAAAAGAAACACAATGATATGAACAAAAACATCTGTACGGCGATCCTAACAAAAGTTATGGCCAAATAATCCCTTTTTGATAATGCACAGAAGTTAATGAAGTATATCGATTAACACCACTGGCAACCTAAATCTTGTACTATTTTAAAAGTAGATGTAATATTGATAGATACATATCCCTAAGAATCGCTATATTGCAAAAAATTCTAAATTAATTTCAAACAACATAATTAATTAACGTGTTCAACATCTAGAAAGATATAATATTACAATCATTAATGAATCACTTAATAGTAACGAACCATAATCACAAGAGATTGGGATAAACGTAAATATATTAACTGATGAAAATATGTTAAGTAAGAGAAGTGGTTCATTAGTTGTAGTATACCTGACATATTTTACTAGCTCTAGTATACGATGTTAACCCTTATAGTACCTAAAATATACATGAAGGGGTTTAGTATACTCCGGGTAGTCCCCGTTAACAGGGTTGGCTGAGCGTTAGCGAAGCCTATCACTCAAGGTGTTGGAAAAATTAAATTTTGTCTGTAAATCTGTCAGTATATCTGCAACACACTTCGAATGAAAAACTCATCTATAGACTTGAAAGTTCTTATTAAACTTCATTTTTATATGAATTTCACACTGAATTTGATGATGGTTTTATATTACTCCATTTGATTTGCGTTAACGACAATGATTACTTTGGTTTTTATAACCATTATGGTAACTATAAAATCGCAGAATAAATAAACTGAGTACAATCATATGGGATTTTAACATTTGAAGTAATACATATAGTCTAATTAAATGTGCTATTGACATGGCATTTTGCATACGACCCCAGCGAAAGTTTATTAAGTGATGCCCCTTCCTTGTAACAGTTATCTTGACAGTATATTATACAGGAGGATCAGTACGCTCCAGTTAGTTCACTTAAAGCGTTGGAAAGATTAAGTCTTCTTGTAGTAAATAAAATTTAAATAGAGAGCCAATTAGAATGAAGAATCAATTTCTTGATTTTTATCATATTGAAAGCATTAAACATATGTTCAGTGGTTTCAAAATTAAACTTAGCAAGAAGTAATGTTGTAATATTTTATATTTTAAAATGTATTCATAGTTAAATATCCTTCAGGTTAGCTATTGTATATTTTAATTAGTTTGCATAATTGCTAAAATGAGAAAATTAAGTAGAAGATTTTAAAACCGATTAAAGATCATATAAACAGTATAAGCCTATACAGCTATTTAATGTTTTCTAGCGGTTCTAAACGCTTGCATGAATTACATTTATAAACTTGTTTTATTGGTTTTGTCTCAAGCTAAGCGTTTTAAAATATTTATTAGGAAGTGACTTTTTTTATCTTAAATGCATTTTAATAATAGTAAGTCAATTTTGTAAACAGTCTACATATACCAAGAAAACTAATAGAAAGCAATAATTTTAATATCTTAATTTTCTTAAAACCGTATAGTTACTATGAATTATTATTTCGTAAAAATTGCAGCGAATATGAGTCAGTTCGTTGATTGTAAAATCTAAATTGTATTTTAATACTGTACTGTTTTTTTACTTGTACTATTTAAATTTTTTGTTCTCATATTTTATTTTTGCAACATAAATATTATAATTATAATTTTCATAAATTGAAACAATGCAAATAAAAAATTTCAAATTCCGATACTAATAATCTGCTACAGATACACATTATATCTTTTCTTGTAAGATGCATTAATTAACGAGAAATAAGCAAACGAAAAAGGAGAAAAATGTGAGCGGTGTCTTCTTATATCAAACGTATGTAGAAGTCGTATTTCTACAATTCGCCATTTTTGGGTTTTTCTAATCCAAAAATGTAATGGTATCCAACAAGAAGATGTATTTACTGTTCAAATATTATGATTTGACTATGTTCAATATTGTTATGATATTAAGCAAATAATCGTTTTTAATGTTTTTTCATGATTGTTTTTATAATACATCTGACATTTATTCAATCCCTTAATAAGGCAATATTTAGGTGGTTGTAGTAAATATTACATGATGTTTTGGAAACCTTGTAGGATATTTCATGTAATAAGCTAAATTCAGTAATAAATAAAACTAATAATAAATAATCAACCAATCAGTATTCTGTGTATTCTAAGATTATACTCGTAAACAATCTCCTACACGGAATAAAATGTATAAAATCAATGGCTCTTTTAGTTCGTTTTCTATGATTAATACAATCTGTAAAGGTAATGAACGTACCAGGCTTTAACTAATACCTAAATTGGTCGAATTTAGTTATTTAGAAACATCTGATTAGCTAACCAAATCCATTTCAATGAGCAAACTGCAAGCTTTGCATTTTCGTTTACTACTAATTTTTGTCAGTTAATTGGTTTTGCATGTTAAAATATTAGTGGAAAACATTTTTTACAACATATTATTATTGAAATACAGCTTAGAATATGTTTAAATTGTTGTATTATTGACTGACCCAAAATAGTTTGAGCCCGACAGAGCACAAGCTGTTGCTATAAAACATTTATACTTTTCTAATTTCAAAAACCAGACCACCACCAAATCCTTATTTACATTTATAAAACTATCCGGTTTTCAGTTTGAAATAAGTTATTTTGTTTTATGATATTACTACAAATAAATATTACTATCGAAAGGTTATCATCAACTTTTTTTATGTAGGTCGAACGGATTTTAAACTAACAATTATATCTGTGTTGAAGCACAAACATACAAGACAATAGAAAAAACAAAAAGGTTTTGAAAATAGGAATACATATGATATGTATTGTAGACCTAACTCTGGAACCAAACGTATTCTTGGTTAGTTCTAAACGGATGTTGTAATACGCCGTAAGTAGTTCAATTAAGTTTGATGAGAAAGAAATGCTAATATTACATGTGGTGTGTCACAAGCGTCGGACTAATGGACGAATTTAGTCCACGTTGATTTCACACCCACATTCAGAGTATAACAATTGGACACGATGTGGTTGGTTCAAGTGAAACGGAGTTAGAGAAGCTTACACATCCCGAGTTGTCATTGAGTAATAATCAAGCTATAGCTTCATTTACCACAACTCATGTCTATTGTTATGTTACGATCTATATTTGGAGGTTTGTGCTGAACATTAACAATGTCCACTATTGTAGCGATTTCTGACGGCAACAATTTGGCGCCAATTTTGAATTCTTCAATACTACCTTGGGTGTAGTCAAAACGCTCCACTAAAATTTTTTTCATGTACTAGGTAAATATGATAAGACAACGTATCCTTCTAATTGGTGTAAAATTAACATATTCATCACAATACATTATATAAAACGTCATAAATAAGGATCAGTATGTATAAGACACGTCGACGTACAAGAGCAAGAACATTAATAACGTAAATAATTGATTAATTCTTAAAACAAACAGTTTTTAACGATTAATAGTTTTGGGATAAATTCACGTATACAGGATAATTTCATAATGCTTCTTCGTTGTCATTTGCACCCCGAAAAAGTTTTTTACTTCCAATAATTGCGCCGCTTCCTGAATTTAATGCCTTTGCTTGCCAACACCGGCTACATAGATTATCTCCAGCTTTGCATTCAGACTAGGAAATTAATATATATTGTCCTGGTTTTACGTTGTATTATACAGTTACCAGGTTACTTCCTAACTTTTAATGTTATAGTATAGTTTTAAGTGTAAATGTTATAGATTTTGAAGTCTAATGGTCTATTTAAGATTGGTGAAATGAAATTTGACGGATGCAACTGTGAATATAAGTTAGGAATATTAAAGTTGCCTTGATGTGATTTCTTTACCGTTTACGTGATATTTGTGGAGCATATATACTTGCGTAACATGCTCCCTCACACCAACAACGGTTCATCATAGAAGTTGGGGGTTTTCAGTAAAATACTTGCTTTAACCAACTTGCACTGGATTTATCTTGTCTCAAAGTTGCTTAAGATTGTGTATTAATTTGAGCATGTTCCATATCCGTTACATTTTATTGTTATTTTAACGTCTGCCTGTGTTAAAAGGTGCCTTTAAATTAAAAAAGATAATCAAGTTACGCATTAATCAATTTCATCCATTTTCAATTAAAACCGAGAAAATCCGGTAGTTTTGAAAAAACTAAATAATTTTTTGGATACTTTAAAAGGAAATTTACTTGTGTAATATAGTACTTGTTATCGAAAGTGTATATTTTTACTTACTAACTTTGGAAATAACATCCAGCCGAATAGAATGTGTTTGTTATTTTAATTAGCGCTGACACCATACTATCAAAAATAATGGTTTACTGTAGAGTCAAAAACCGTTTTTAACGAAATTTTACAAAATTTCAATTAAGATGTATTACTAGGTAACTATTTCCATTTTATCTTGATGGGGAAACTTTTCTGTCAGAAAATGTACTTAAAATAATAAAATTATTCTAGACAAGGTCTATAAATTTATCCGGTATAAATTTATGTGCATTATTCTTCAAGTTTTAAATTTATTTCGTAACAGGATGTCCGAGTAATACATTACGTTAAACTCCACTTTAAATTTATTGGCTGAGCTTCACCGAAGCTTGAAGCTTGAAACATGTAATTTATGATGCGTATCAGAATGTATACCCGCACGACACCTCGAGAACAAACTGACTTATATACCTGAAACTGTACATGAAGCTTGATCTCTATAAGAGGAAAAACTGAGTTCAATGATGATACATACCACTCCATGAGGTTTGGCTGAGCGTTAGCCAATATTTTTACATTAGTCTTATGGGTAAAGATGATAGTAATGAGAAAAAGACCGAATAAATCAATTTGTAAGCAAGAGAATAAATCAATTCAATACACAAACAAGAGATTCAAAGAGAGAGATTGGTGGTATGTTCACCATAAACCTGTAGCCACATACAGCATATATCTATTGTGACTCGGTGTGTAGACTTTTATTATTTCAAAACTGGCATGACACCCAATTTAATGAACAATATGAATGTATCATGTGACAAGAGGTGTCAGGAAAAGTTTCACATGTATACTTAAAATTTTGCATGACACTTCATTTCTACAAGAACGGGTTTTATGATACGTTATATTTGTGTCCATTTCTTTTTGTATGTTCTATACTCTGTCTGTCCGCAGAATATTTCGGGAAAGAAATGAGCTATAGCTGTGTCATTTAAAGATATTTAGGTCGCCGAAGCCTGTTATAACACATGGTGTGGCGTAATTGTACCGATATTTATATGTTGCACTAATTAACCATATTCTATAATGATATTATTCAATTGCAAATGTAGCAGATAGAAAAATATAAGTTGAATCTTGCACTAAAAATCCAGATGTAAAGTCCTGCAAAAACAGCCTGAGTCGGATGTCATCACCGCTACCGCTACGGACCAGAACTGATGACTCTGTGATGACTGAGGCCATTGTACTTGGGCACAACAGTCATCAGTGTCGGTGTTGTGGCCTGGGGACCAGGCAGGTTATTGTATTCGTAATTGTTATACTATTATTACGTTTTTAACCACATGTGGTGTTTTCATAACACCGTATTGTTTGAAATAGTACATACTGCTGTACTTAATATAACGGGAATTTTAGATACAATGTATGTGGTTCCCCATTCCTTCTTCACAGCTTGTAGAGGACAATTTAAATGCAAAATTTAAAGATGTTACGTGTTTTGCTTTGAAACATGACACAGACAAATGTTTTATCTTGTTGTCTATTTGGTTTTGTAGATAGCACCTCACATTCTGTGTTAAGGTATAGATAAGAATCCAGGGGATGAGCATTCAAAAACTAATAGGACAATACAGAGTGTGTACCATTTTGAAGTTCTGGGTGAAATCATTGATTTAGGATCATTTATAATTTGAAGAAGTATCAATAACTTCAGTTTTTTACGATTTTGAGTTTTATGCGGTCCGCCAGTTGGAATCAATTTCGTCTATTCAAAAAAAGAAGCAAAGAGAGCATTCAGTGTTTTGCAGGAAGAATGAATCTATATAATTTTGTAATGTAATAGCAGAAACTCATGTTCAAGGTCAAACTGTTTAATTACAAATTGATTAAAATCTCAATTAAATAATACTCAAAAGTAGGTGCTTAACAAAAAAATACTTCGAGCTATATCGTGATATTTAAAATTACAACTGTGCTCTAATAGCTCAGTAATCAGTAATACATAAAACTTTTGATCTGCAAAATGAATAATAACTCTTACAACATAGCTGTGATAAAACACATTTTTTGTAATTAGTTCCTATACTCTATAACGATGAGAACTTTCATATAGTTATATTCATAGATTAAATGAAAGCTTTGTGTTCAAAAACCTTTTTGTCAAAGTCGCAAAGGATAGAGACGTGAAAGGAAGTCTATAATTTAATTCCTTTTGTGGAGCAAACAGAACGTCAAAGGAAGAACTGCTAGTGAACGGAGAGTGCTACCCTTACAAATAATTTTTTAATATTTTTTATAATGATTATGCATTTTTTTACTTTCGACAAGGTGTTGAAGAAATTCCTCATTGAAATTAGTTCTAAATCGACCTTTGTACGAGTGTAGGGATGGGTTAAGGCCGGTGATAGGGGCCGTCTTCGACCGAGAACTCATGAGGAAGGATAGCGGTTCTTTATCTGAGTCATGTCACCTTGACAGAAGAAACTGGCCTCTGTTCCAGTCCTCTCTCCAACAGTCATGCTTCGCAGTAGATTATACGTATTGATCTATTCCTGGACATCCATGGGGTTGCCCAATTGAAAGTGACATCGGTTTTTTGGCATTACTGTTTTTTTGTTTTATCGGTTGGTAGGTTCAACTGTAAGGTATATAAGGTATCACTTCTGGCTGGTTTATACCTTCCGGTTGAACCTACCACTGGGCACATCAAAAACCGATGGTTTACTTAAATCTGGACAACCTTACGGATGTCCAGGAGCGGCACATCACTAACCGCAAATGTCGGGATTCTGAGATGCAAGGGCAATTTGATAGGTCTAGTCTACTACGGGAGATGACTGTTAGAGTTGGTGGGGTTCGTTCCCTAACCTCAGAGGTTCTTGCTAGCCTCAATAAGGGTGTGCCTACCCCCTGCCTCCTTTGACTTTGAGGGGCTGGTTCAGAGCTGGCCTCCCCTTCTTCCGGGAGAACATGACTTTGAGGTTAGTGCCCTAAATTCTTCCTCATGGATCTCGATAAGAGGCGGCCCCTACTCCCAACCTTACCCATCCAGAATATCCTGGAAGCAGCGCAAAGGTCCTTATAGACAACAAGAGAACAAAAAAAAAGAAAAAAATGTATAAGCCATACAGAAGATAATTCTCCTGGAGAAGCGTTATAAACTTTGGAAGCGGCCCTGAGTAACATAAACCGACCAGCATAGGAGTAGAATAACTACTAAAACACTAGATTTATTTATACTCCATCGTGTAAGGTGCAATCCACTTTATTATTTGTGAAGATTCTGTTTTTGGGTCAGTAAATGTTAAAGTGTGTAGGAGCATGCTTGAGCTGTCCAGATTCACCAATAGCTACAGGAATTATCCCGGATTAGACGTTACAAGGAGTAAGTAACAAAGTTGCTAATCGCGATATACTGCACGTTTACGTAACAGTTACGGATGGAGCAACTACAGTAACAGTTACAAAGCGAGTCAAGTCACCGTGACTCAGCAACACTGTTCACAAAAGGTCCAGCGTTCTTTGTCACGTTTTACGAAATCCTCTCTACTGATTATTATTCTTGACCCGTGTTATTTGACCATTCAAGTTCAAAGACTGCGTGATTACATTTGAAGAAATTGGTTATATCGTCTTCAGTATCGGTACAAACAATAACCTCGGAAACAAAGAACTCTTGACGACAGTGTTACAACTTACACATTTATACACGACTAAAGTGTAAATCTGGAATTTTTTTGATTTTCCAATTTTAGGAATATGTATATATAATATTACTAAGACGCCTTTTAAAATTTACATATTTTTGAGATAGTTAATTATTTTTTGTGGAGACAAAATACATTTGTATAGCAAACGTCAAAATATGTTAAATGCTTCCAATATTGAAAACAAATTTGAAAATGCTATACACGAAAAAATGGTGTGGTCATAAGTCGTTTATATTCTGGTTAGCTTAGCAAACAAAGTGAGTAACTAAGTACAATATTATTTGTAGCCTACTTATTGAAACGTCCGTCAACATGAAATATTAAAATACTTATATGACATCAAAGTCCTCAGAATTCACCAAAAGCTTAGATATCCTTGTTAGCCAAGCGTTGCACACATCTCGCTAATGTACACTTAAGCGTACATCAATGTCTTGGCCAATTAAGCGTCATAAAGTGCAGACGCTGTCAGGCAACATCCAGTAGCGCGGTTAGTTAACGGAGAAAGTAATCCCAAACAGGCATTTAACTGATGATCAGTCCGCAGAGTCGTCCCAGTACGTACGTACATTCCTGCACGCCATCACAATATCGCCAATCGCTTTCCCCGCTCGACCAGTGGCTAGTTTGAACATAATTGTCACCAATTCAAATTTCATCACAGTTTTCCTTTTCTACAGACGTCACTTAAGTGTCATCTCCGACTTTGTCCAACTCTCTCTGCTGGTCCGACGAGGGCTGGAATTAGTAACCACCGTTAATTAAATACTCGGGTTTCGTTTATTTCTCTTAGTCTGAGAGAAAGTTTGTTTTTTATTCTGCAAGTTTGGTTTTGAGAAACGCTTCTTTAGTTGTGGTGTAAGAGTTTTATTTTTGTTCTGCTGTGACACTCCTAGTGAATTCCGGATGATTCGCTTTTAACTGTAGATCGATAAATAAGTGAAAAGAGATCAACCGATCAATAAAGCCAAACCGACAACCCTGTTAGAACCGACGATGACCTGTTAGAAGCCAAGCTCATTCTGTTATGTGAATGAGTGAGAATCACGAAGAGGGGAACATCACATATGTTCATTTGGTGTGACAGCTTTTAAGCAAGAACCTTGATATCCAAGAACTCTTTATTTGCCTTTATTAATTGTAGAGATGTAGATGTGTCGGTTTGCTCAATGAGCCTGGTGGGATTCAAGAAAAGACGACAGAAATGGGACTCGAGGTTTGGAATGTATGAAGCATCGAGTCGAGAAGACGATAATAACAGAACTCAAAAACGAACTGTAGATTATTTTCATCCGTTACTAAAATAAAACTGGAATTTTCAGGATTTTTCCTGACATTTGCCATCGATCAGTGAAACAATAAATCAGTAACACTTAATAAATAGACTCAACGTCAAAACTTATTAGTTTGTCAGTTTCAGTTAACTTCAGGGATTTTGACTTCTCTTCAAAATCCCTAGAATTTTTTTGATAAAAACTGTTTCCTTCACAATCTTTTCATCGTCAAAAATAATCTTCAAATAAAGAATGGAATTTTCATATTCAAGTCAATATTTTAATATTCAGTCATAATACATTAATTTTACAAGTTGTGTTTCGTATTTTTCTTTTTTTTTTGCGAAAAACAAATTTGTATCTTATGTGAATATAAGATATAAATAATACTCTGTTTATTATTTACAAAAAATATCGACGGAGAATCGAAATACATAAATTTACTTTCATGCTACAGTGTAAATGATATTCTGGTTTTCATAAAGAGATGCTGAAAAGTTTTATTCTATATTTTATAGCTCACAGCAACATGCTTAATGAACTAAACAGTAACAATGTGCTTAAACTTAAAATCACAACTGTTATTGTTATACATTACTAAAACTAAGCAGTTTTTTAACAGTTCTCCATTTATATTTCGGAAAAGTTGTTGGAATGAAAAAAATATATCCATAGGGCTAAGAAATCACAATAATACAGCGCGAGAACGAAAGTTTTGTAAAAATTAAAAACATACATCTAAGTGTGTTGAAATGAAAAATGGTACACGCACTGTTGTGGCACTAAACTGAGTGGTTTGCCCTATATAATATTTAACACCGACCTGTATAACAGTTTTAAGTTCGCTGCTTTTTGCATTTTTTATTTTGCATATTGCCGGATATTAACTTGTAATGTACACCAATTGTATTGTAAACATGTGCAGAAATCGCAGAGCAAAAATTAGAAACATTTTTTAAACTTTTGAAGTCAATAATCACTCTTATTGTTCTCATAAGTCTTGTGTAAGTGTTTAGGAAGGACATGAAATATGTCTTTATTTTTTAGGCGGAGTTAGGGCTGTTTTAGCCCTTCGTCCACTCAACCTCAACGACATTATGACGTCATTATGTTGTTTTGTTATAACGACATAATTATATTTCTAAAGGAAATCTCGTCAGATTTTAATATTTCTGAAATAGTTTTATATTTGGTCCATGCAAGTTGGTTATCCAGCCTCACCATGACCAACATAGCCCGCAGATTCGTAAATTTAAGGTTGTCAATAAAATATCAAATACGATATTTTGCATATAAATTGTGCGTTAAAACATCGTTATTAAGTTTTTTTATTACAACAGATTATAATTATCGTAGTGGTTCATTTTTATCTATTGTCAATTGTAATACTTTTCAAGCGTTAAATGTATTAATTATTGGAATATTGAGTAGCTGAAGTAATTGAAGCTTATAGGAAATGTAAGACTCGTTGTGAAAACTGAGTACAAACGCAGAGCAAATTGGTCAATGTTGCCAACCAACAGTAATCCAAGCCCAGCCCGTGTCGGTGTCGGACTACACAGATTGTGCTGATATCAAGAGGTGTTTCTACACTACCGTGCAGTAGGCTCCACTCTTGTGTTGCCAACCAACAGTAATCCAAGCCCGGCCCGTGTCGGTGTCGGACTACACAGATTGTGCTGATATCAAGAGGTGTTTCTACACTACCGTGCAGTAGGAGTAGGCTCCACTCTTGTGTTGCCGACCAACAGTAATCCAAGCCCGAACCTGTGTCGGTGTCGGACTACACAGATTGTGCTGATATAAAGAGGTGTTTCTACACTACCGTGCAGTAGGCTCCACTCTTGTGTTGCCAACCAACAGTAATCCAAGCCCGGCCCGTGTCGGTGTCGGACTACACAGATTGTGCTGATATCAAGAGGTGTTTCTACACTACCGTGCAGTAGGCTCCACTCTTGTGTTGCCAACCAACAGTAATCCAAGCCCGGCCCGTGTCGGTGTCGGACTACACAGATTGTGCTGATATCAAGAGGTTGTTTTCTACACTACCGTGCAGTAGGCTCCACTCTTGTGTTGCCAACCAACAGTAATCCAAGCCCGGCCCGTGTCGGTGTCGGACTACACAGATTGTGCTGATATCAAGAGGTGTTTCTACACTACCGTGCAGTAGGCTCCACTCTTGTGTTGCCAACCAACAGTAATCCAAGCCCGGCCCGTGTCGGTGTCGGATTACACAGATTGTGCTGATATCAAGAGGTGTTTCTACACTACCGGGCAGTAGGCTCCACTCTTGTGTTGCCAACCAACAGTAATCCAAGCCCGGCCCGTGTCGGTGTCGGACTTCACAGATTGTGCTGATATCAAGAGGTGTTTCTACACTACCGTGCAGTAGGCTCCACTCTTGTGTTGCCAACCAACAGTAATCCAAGCCCGGCCCGTGTCGGTGTCGGACTACACAGATTGTGCTGATATCAAGAGGTGTTTCTACACTACCGGGCAGTAGGCCTCCACTCTTGTGTTGCCAACCAACAGTAATCCAAGCCCGAACCTGTGTCGGTGTCGGACTACACAGATTGAGGTGGTCAGAACTATTAAAAACGAACTCGTACAACTTCACGAAAAATGATTATATAGTATGTATAGCTGGGACTAACAGTATGAACAATTATAATTTGGACATCGTAAAAACTATACAATCTTACAGAAGCTTGGCAGAATCTTCTCCAGATTCAAGATTTGTTATCGCAACAGTGCCCACAAGATTTGATCTCAGTCCTTACTCGCGTGTAAACATAAATATAAGAAACATTAATGCTAATTTGAAGGATTTGGAAAAAAACATAGACAACATAAGAATACTGCATCTAGGTTCTAAACAGCGCTTCCTATTCAGTGGTGTTCACTTCCATCAGGCAGGCAAAAGGAATGTCACCAACGATCTGTTTCATATAATTGAAAACTGGACAATGCAGTCACTACCTCTGCCTTCCAACTCCAAAACACCCGGCAACATTCGATTGTCTGTCGCCGGTCCGTCTGGTCTTCAGGCCGTGGAGTTGTCCCAGACTATGGACAGTATGGTGGACTCACCGCTGGCACTGCCTCGCCCAGCTACACCCGCCTCACTCGCATCAAGCCCCTGCCCGCCCAGTCCTGAGTGTTCGCTTTCTCGCTGTCATGTTTCGTCAACCCGAACTACACCAACATCAACACCAAGTGAATCTTTTTTAGCCACACCAGCAATAGCTTGTATGACCAGATAAACTCAGTTTTATGATGTCAACAGTGGCAGGAATTTCTGTGAACTGTCACAATGTACCGACATTGGATTGTTTTAAAGATACGGAATTGTTCAGATCTAATCATAAATTTTCTGTTTTTCATTTAAATATACAGGGATGTTTGCATAAAATTGATTGAACTAAGTGACACTTTTCAAGTTTTAAAAATTCCATCCAACTGTTGTCTGTTTTACTGAGCATTGGTTGAGTAAATCTTGTAAAAATTATCTGGATACTTTTGCAGGATATGAGGTTGCAGCGTTTTATGGCCGAGAACACGCATCTAGGGGTGGTTCTTGCATAATGGTGAAGCAAGGTGTGCAGTATAGCTTGGAATCTCGACTTTGTGACCTTAGTGTACCCTTCAGTTTTTGAATGTTGTGCTGTCACAATTAAGCTTGCTTTTTCTGATAGGATTGTGGTGGCTGCAGTGTACCGATCTCCTAGTTCCAGCATTGATTCTTTCATTGATGCGTTTTGAATCGCTTGTTGATGGTCATGCTCGGGGTTTTAACAGTCTCATAGTGTGTGGCGACTTCAATGTTGATTTTCTGAGGGACTCAAGGGAGAGGAAACTGTTTCTGGATGTCGTTAACTCAGCTAATGGAAATTTAAATATTACCTGTCCTACCAGAATAGATGGTCGTGGTTCCAGGACATGTATTGATAACATTATAACCTTCTTCAAAGAGTTTCAGTCACAATCGCATGTTTTTGAAACGGGACTTTCTGACCATCTGGCCCAGCTGACTGTGTTTATCTCCCCTTTCACCTCGTCAGTCTTCGACTGTTGAAATGAAGTTTCGAATGATAAATAATGAAAACATTCACACTCTTAATTCCTGTCTCCAGCATGAAAGTTGGGTGGATGTCATTGAAGCTCCTGATTGTAATACGGCATTTAAGTCATTTTTAAATACCTTTCTTCGTTTTGTTTAACCATGCTTGTCCTGAACGCTCAAAAAAACTTAAAGGTCCTGGGAAAAAACCTTGGATAACGTCAGGAATAAGAACCTCTTGTGCGCGAAAACGGGAGCTTTATGTTGTAAGTAAGAGCAATCTTTTTCCACAGATTTCATGTCTTATTTTAGAAGGTATAAATCTATTCTTCGTAGGGTAATACTTCAGGCGAAAAAGAATTTCAACATTGATTACATTAAAAAAAGCAGTAATCTGAGTAGGGCAACTTGGAAAGTTGTGAATGATGAGCTTGGTAATTCAAAATCTTCAAACAACCCTATTATCCTCACCGATGGTGATGTAGCTATCAGAACCCAAGCTGGATGTAGAAAGAAAGTTTAACGAATATTTTGTTTCAGTTGGTAATCAACTATCACAGCTGGCTTCTTTTGATTCGGCTCTCGAGTATGTTGCAAATGTCCCAGCTCTTCAACAATTAGATAAACCTTCTCTTTTTTTGTTTGAACCAACCACTATGGCTGAGGTTCTAAGCTCGATTTCAAAGCTGGGAAACTCGAAGTCGAGTGGGTGGGATGGGGTTACATCTGAAGTTCTTAAGAAGTGCGCATATCTTATAGCTTTTCCTCTGGTACACATAATTTAATCGATCTTTTTCTGAGGGAATTTTTCCAGAAAATCTAAAGCTGTCTGTCATACGTCCAATCCATAAAAAAGGCCAAAAAAACTGAGATTTCTAATTACAGGCCAATCAGTCTGCTCTCTTCTTTTGCTAAGGTGTTTGAGATGATCATTCTGGCAAGACTTCAATGTTACTTTGACTCTAATACTCTCTTGACTGCATCTCAGTTTGGTTTCAGAAAAGGGTTTTCAACTTCTAGCGCTGTCAATGATGTCATTGGTGCCGTGTTGGGAGCCTTGGATGGGTCGCAGTGTGTCGGTGCGATATACTGTGATCTGTCCAAGGCTTTCGACTGTGTCAACCATTCTGTTCTTTTGGGTAAACTTGAAAGATATGGCTTGAACGGTGCAGCTCTCTCACTCCTTTCCTCATATCTCTCTGAGAGAAAGCAGACAGTTTCTGTAACAAATAAAGGACAACTTCAAAGAGGTTGGTTGAGGACCAGCTCAGGAGTGCCTCAAGGCTCCGTACTTGGTCCTTTTTTATTTTCTATATATATAAACGACCTTCCTTCCAATATGAAATCAGACATTGTTTGCTATGCGGATGACACAACTGCTCTATCTTCTTGTCGTGATATTCACAGCCTCGAAATTATTATGAATCAGTCGTATGTCAGCTTGAATAAGTGGTTTGAGTCAAATGGTCTCCTATTGAATGAAGAAAAAACTAAAATCATGGTTTTCGCACCAACTTCTCGTGATATAGCGGGTTTCAGCGTAAATGGTATCAACCCATCAGAGTCTGCCTCTCTTCTTGGTGTTGTCATTGATTACAAGCTCAACTGGTCTAAACATATAGATACGCTATGCTCAAAGCTGTCTTCAATTACCTTTGCTTTTCGAGTTTTAATGCCTGCAGTTGGTAAAGAAACTATCGTTTCAAATTTACTATGCTTATGTATACAGTAGACTGAAATATGCTATTGGATTCTGGGGATCTTCTAGTGAAATTTTAAGGGTATTTAGATTCCAAAAAAGAATTGTTCGCATTATGTCTGCAGCAGGTAATCGTGCTCACTGTAAGCCTTTTTTTCAGCAACTGAATCTCCTCACTCTTCCAAGCATCTATATACTTGAAGTTTTGACTTTCTTCAAAAATAACCCACATCTTTTTGCAGAGAACACTTTTAATCATCAGTACGATACCCGCCACAGGGGTAATATGGTCTACCCGATCCATAGATTGACAATTTTCGAAAGGGGCATGCACTATTCAGCTCTACGGCTCTATAACGCGCTGCCTCGGCACCTGAAAAACATAACCAGCTCACAAATTTTTCTAAAAAACATTAAAACTATTTTGCTTGAAAAATGCCCATATTCTGTTCAAGAATTCCTGTCATATTGCACAAACATGTGAAATAACCTATGTTGACTATTTGATTGTTGATTTTATTTAATTGTTATTGTTATATTTATATACGTACTATTTTATCTATGACTTATTTCATGTAACTTTATGTTATTAACGAAATAAATTATTTCTGATTCTGATTCTGATTCTGATTCTGTGCTGATATCAAGAGGTGTTTTCTACACTACCGTGCAGTAGGCTCCACTCTTGTGTTGCCAACCAACAGTAATCCAAGCCCGGCCCGTGTCGGTGTCGGACTACACAGATTGTGCTGATATCAAGAGGTGTTTCTACACTACCGTGCAGTAGGCTCCATTCTTGTGTTGCATTCCGCAGTGTTCAGTTACCAATTTTAGAAATTGCTGATACTCTAGCACGAGTGTAGAGATATAGTGCGCTCTTCTTGTAGTCCATCGTTCTTTTGTACTAGATTTAAAAATCACATGCTTACATTGGCAGGGCGGTCTACGAAGGGATAGATCATATTTCGCCTTTCATATCTGTCAGATATTTTGGACGCCGACATTAAACAAATATGTTCAGACTCTGCAATTGGAAACCAACGAATAAAACTGTACACGGTGTGCATATTCGCTTGTCAGTATGCATATGAATATTTAATTAAATGTTTAATTTAAATTATTTATATTGCATAAGGTACACAGAAGTATCGCAATATTCATTATACAATAAATATGAACATAAAAGTGCTATGAACAAAATCGAATTTCATAGTACTTAAGAGAAAGAAATAAGTACACAAAAAAGAAGCATTTACATTAAAATGTAAAAGCCACTGTCAGAGAGAGGAATTTATGTACATTATAAATTCCCTTACTATTAAGTAAATCCTCAGGTTCCTTTTAAAAATTGTCTCCTCACAACATTTCTCAAATTTTGAGACAGAGCATTCATTATAAAAATATGACACCCGCCGTGCATCGCCCTAGTCTCGTGCAGGGACAAACGATGTGAGGGAGTACGAAGCAAAGTGCCGTGCCTTGTCGTGTAGGCATGAGTGCTTCCCACTGACAGAATCTGACACAGATGTTCCTCACATTTAAAATGTATGGAAATTAATGTTTGGTTTCCTTTAGAAACCAATTATTTTGGAGCTTTATGATTTTAACCCTCCGTGGTCGGGCGATTTGTATGAAGGAGGTAAGTGTGCATTTACTGCGCAGTATAATCATTGCCTGGGTCTTAAATGATTATAAATAAAGAATTTTTACTCATGTTTGCTTTCAAATAAGGTGATAATTAGGACGTCTGTTTAGGACCGTCACGTGGTCAAACAATTCGAAATTACGGGTCAATAATCAACCGGGTTGTCGTTCTGTTGGGTGCCACCAATTCTAGTGAGCAATGAGAAACTTGTTAAAGAGACGATCGGGATTTCATGCAGTGGAGTACCGGATAGACAGTGTATTGTTAGACACGGCTTTATCGACCAGAACTAATGGACCCAGTGCAAGAAATCAGGATGGCTTATGGAATCCTATCAACAACCATAATTGTCCTGAGTGAAATTTATGGATATTCCGAAGTCCACATCAGGAGTTTCCTTTTACTGACCATTAGATAGTGTTTATAGTATCAACGATAAGAGAGGCGAGGATAGTTCCACTAATATTTATTGCTGACCTCAGAGATACATGAGTGGGCAAGTATTTCGTATCACATATTTAAAAATCGCTTTTGTGGAAATTGAAACAAGACAAACACTCTACAGAATGGTGGATAAGTAATACTAATCTTAAATATGCATCTTAGGCATACATGTTATCTGGTGGTGTGCGAATTTCTCGCAATTAATCATATCTTGCGACTTTATCTATCCATTCATAGATTTCTTGGCGCCTGTGATATGATACAGAAAGATAGGAGTGGAGATATGATCTTTATCTGTGACAATGAAACGGCGAACGGGGGAGAGATTCTCGATTATAGGTCTGATATAATACGATGAATTAACGCAAGGAGATAATTATCTCTTGTAATAACCGTGTTGACCGCATTGCATTTTCAACTCTAGTACTGCAGGCGAGGTGAGTTCTAAATACTTTAAATATCTTAACTGAGAATTCCCTGCAATAAATATATCAAGAGATATTAAAAACAAATGTTCAATATATTCTATACGATGAAAGCTGAAACTATGATCTTAAAAAAATTGCAACTTGCAGTGGATTTGAGGTATAATAGTAAGAGACAGGGTTATAAAAGCTATAAAGTGAGTCAACGAAACGGAGAATATACGTTGCAATTACTGGTACCAGGTGGGCGCAACGAGGTTTAGAACCCTCCCTACTTTAGAGGTGTCTCATTTGTTTATGGAATGGGGCATGAAATGGGCCTAACGAAAATGGGTTGTCATGCTTACCCTACTAAGTAGATCATACCTACTAATCTTGCTCGGTACCAGACATATTTGAAATTGTCTTGCAAGCTGTTTTATTTGGCGTATTAGTCCAAAAATAAAAATTGTTTCATATATTTATATAATTCTAGACCTCCTAGAATTATTTTCAAAAGACCACCAAATTTGAAAAATCTATTAGTGCATCCAAAATATATTAAAGATAAAGACAACAGTCAAAATTTCAAACATAAATGCCATCCATGCAATAAACCACGCTGTGGAATATGCAATCTACAAACTGTTACAAAAGCTGCGTTACGCACAAACAAAAATCTATTGCAGAAGATATCACATGTAACAGTGAAAATGTAGTCTATAAATTATCCTGTCAACATTGCTCTAAAGACTACATTGGAGAAACATCTACGTCACTTAGGCTGAGGATGAACAATCATCGTGCCGATGTTCGACATCAAAATTTACTTAGACCCGTATCTGCACACGCTGTCCAACACAATAAAACCTTTGAAAATTGTTTCTCTCTAATTGGCATCAAGAAGTTTCAAAATTAGGACAATAAAGACTACACTAAATTGTTACTAAGAAGATATGAACAAGCAAACATAATGGCTCTTCAATCAAAATCACCAGTTGCTAAACGTATTCAGTTATTGGTTTAGCGTATTTGTATATTTCCTATAAAACAAGTTATTTTTTATTTTGAATTTATACAAAAGTATTTTATCCACCATAGTGTTTAACACAATTTTAAAATCACTTGGGATGATCACTTTAATGCCAATATTGGCCAGATACTGTGACAGAACCATATGTTGGGTATCGTCCCTTCACTTTCTCCAGATTACCATAGCCAAGATTAGAGCGGTGCTGCGAGCACGATGTCGTGTGTCTTGCAGTGGAAGGTATCGATGGAAAGGTTTGCCATTTGTGGCTCAATTGTGGAAAGATGTCACTGTTCGTGACCCAGGAAGAAGTGAGAGGAAGTTATCGAACTCAATGCGCGTGTTTCGTTTTTTTTTCCGTGAAATTGACTTATTATGTCAAGAAGCTAGGAAGTGAAATTGGTTTGATGTTTTCATACTTAAAAAGTAAATGGCCAATAATACGCACAACAAAGCAGCAGCGTGTTCTGGGTGATACGGGAGCGACCTTACGTCCTAACGTCTGAGAAAAATACACTGATAACACGTATCTAAGGGCCCGAAGGAATGTAACCAAAGCGTTGTTACACGGACGGTCAGTCAGACAGATGGACTGCCCTTTGTCCTAAGGACCCTTTATCAGTAGAGTTCCTTGTATCATGACAAACCAATATATATCACGTTTAAATTGTCTTGAAATCTCTCTATCAAGTATTATCACTCAAACGTACGGACTCTCATTTGAATTTTTGACCACAATGCAATTAATCCTTCGACCAAGAGAAACCCTAAGTACAAACAATTCAAGTCCCTAGTGCTTTTATGTCAAGAATTACCGAAGGGATAAACAATAGTTTCAATAAGGCCCTATCTGGTCCCTAAAATTGATAAAAATTCAAATAAGTCACGAATATATAAGTGATTAAAATAATTTAGTCATTTGTACAACAGACTAAAGATATTTATTTGTTTGATTCTTTCTCTGTGCTTGTTATACTTGATACCATGAACAGGCTGATATCCCAATAATTCAACAGGGCGGCGGGTGGGTTCGCGGGTGGAGCTCGTATTTGGAGACTGAACCAGGTTTGTAAGCCTAGTCCATTAAAGTATTCGATTAATGGGCATTTGCTATTTTACAATGAACGATTGTACGCTAAGTATAGCAAACTTTAGAAATAAAGTTGGACATACATTTGTGTATTTGGCGTTATTCAGTGTCCGTTTGCACATTGCAAACGTTGTTTGGAAAATGTTTACGCTGGAAGCCGATTTGGAGATATTCTCAGACAGGACCGTCTCTAATACAAGATGAATGAAACGTTCTGGCGCGTTCACGTTATCCATTACAAAATAAAGAGATATAACACGGGTCCGTTACTTTTGTAACATATAGTGCACATTACACATACACATTACTTAGCAAGAGTTGCATAAAATACTTTCGTTGCTTCCCTTTGCTAATTAATTATTAAATATTTATATCTATTTTTCAGGTCAGTTCATAACGTGGTGCATACAGTTGGAGGCTGAAATCTAATTGGAAATTGGCAAGTAGATACATAGATGGTATTATGTAGTACAATTATCACACTGCAAAATGTGATTATATTGGTCTGTAGTTTATACTATATATATATATCATCTGTTAGTTTTGTCTCTACTGCATGCACAACTTATTCCAGTTATTCAGATGATTAGGACCAAGAATTTAGAGAGGTTTTAGGCCAATAGGATGCCCGAGAACTGGTTCAACGAGTTGACGTGTCGTTTACAGACATTATGGACTTGACTTCCGAATACATCCAGATTGGTATTCGCACCCAGGAAATTGTAACTTATAACAGGTCTACTGTATAATTTCTCTGGTACCATGAGATCAATATTTGAATAGTTTGGAGTTCACTTGAAACTACCTTAGTTTCTTTATTGGCTAATCTGTCAGTTAATGACTGCAGTACTGAATCGAGCTCTGTTTAAAAGAATATTATAGAGGATCCTCAATTAATTCTACATCATATAATGCTGTGGAGTTTGATGCACGTGGCACAAGATTTAAAACAAAACTGATGTAGATAGGAAAAAAGTGAAAATTGATCAATCGTTTGTACGTAAATGTTTAAATAATTTTCAAGAAAAATATATTGCAAGTACTAAATCTACATCAGTTCCTTAACAGTTAGACATTTTGCGAAAGTTGGCTAGTTCAATAGTGTACGACAAGATCGATGTGTTCTGTAATCATATTTGTTATAAACGTGTCACATTGGAAGTAGCATTGTAACTCAGTCGGCAATATCAATAATACAATACCCACAAAATCTATGTGTTGTGTAATCATATTATTTATAAACGTTTCACATTGGGAAGTGGCATTGAAATTTAGTTGGCAATATAAACAATACAATACCACAAAATCGACGTGTTTTGTAATCATATTTGTTGTAACGTGTCACATTGGAGGTGCGCATTGCAACTCAGTCGGCAATATCAATAATAGTATGCCACAAAATCGATGTTCTGTAATCTATTTGCTGTAACGTGTCACATTGGAGGTGCGCATTGCAACTCAGTCGGCAATATCAATAATAGTATGCCACAAAATAGACGTGTTTTGTAATCATATTTGTTGTAACGTGTCATATTGGAGGTGCGCATTGCAACTCAGTCGGCAATATCAATAATAGTATGCCACAAAATCGATGTTCTGTAATCTATTTGCTGTAACGTGTCACATTGGAGGTGCGCATTGCAACTCAGTCGGCAATATCAATAATAGTATGCCACAAAATCGACGTGTTTTGTAATCATATTTGCTCTGTAACGTGTCACATTGGAGGTGCGCATTGCAACTCAGTCGGCAATATCAATAATAGTATGCCACAAAATCGACGTGTTTTGTAATCATATTTGTTGTAACGTGTCATATTGGAGGTGCGCATTGCAACTCAGTCGGTAATATCAATAATAGTATGCCACAAAATCGATGTTCTGTAATCATATTTGCTGTAACGTGTCACATTGGAGGTGCGCATTGCAACTCAGTCGGCAATATCAATAATAGTATGCCACAAAAATCGACGTGTTTTTGTAATCATATTTGTTGTAACGTGTCACATTGGAGGTGCGCATTGCAACTCAGTCGGCAATATCAATAATAGTATGCCACAAAAATCGATGTTCTGTAATCATATTTGTTGTAACGTGTCATATTGGAGGTGCGCATTGCAACTCAGTCGGCAATATCAATAATAGTATGCCACAAAATCGATGTTCTGTAATCATATTTGCTGTAACGTGTCACATTGGAGGTGCGCATTGCAACTCAGTCGGCAATATCAATAATAGTATGCCACAAAATCGATGTTCTGTAATCATATTTGTTTGTAACGTCAAATTGGAGGTGCGCATTGCAACTCAGTCGGCAATATCAATAATAGTATGCCACAAAATCGATGTACTGTAATCATATTTGTTGTAACGTGTCACATTGGAGGTGCGCATTACACCTCAGTCGGCATTCAATAGTATTACTGTATATTAGTAATGGTATCATCGAGGTTTATATTTTCGTGATTACGTCTAGAAATTATTTTTAGCCTTCTTTAAATGGTTATTTAAACATATATAAGTGTTATATTAATCTTTAAAAACACCAAGCTTACAAAAACGTGAGTGAGTTCCCAGCGAAGATGTATGATTAGTGTAATTTGGAATGTTAGAGAACGTTCAGGAGCTAAGGGCTTGTCGTAAAGAACTACGACAGCACTGTGTCGGTTTAATTAAAGGGTTGAAATTGCAAGGGTCAGTCCATAGATAACGAGTACGTACTGTGGGCCGTATCAGTATTTTAATTCATTGCCCTTAAGAATACACTTTGTTTTAAACTCTTGTTTAAATAACAGAGTTTGATGTGTTTTTTAAATTAAGCTGTTCTTGCTTGCTTTTCTTCTGGTTTGGTTTTTTATTCTTGACTGTTTTATTTATACTGGTTACTTGTAATGATTCAAAGACTTATTTTTCTTATATGTTTTGAGTACTTTACCGTTGCTATTACTTAATTTTAAAATTCCATTTACTAAGAACCCGACAGGATCTTTTTTTAAATTCGTGTCGTTGTTCATATGTCTGTTTCTCTGTCCGTGCTATAGCTCTTAGTACATTTGGTAGATCCTAGAGACCCGAAACTTGGCACATAGGTTTTCTAGGTCCGAGGAAAACCCCTATTGATTCAAAGGACAGTCTGTTCGTCTACCCCTACCTCAAGCGTTACGTTCCCTCAGGTCCTTTACATTCTTCGGTGTATCAGTTTATTGGCTGAGCTTTAGCGAAGCATACACTCGGGAGTCTTTCTGTCTGTGTGTCTTTCCGCACGATATCGCGAAAACGAACTAACATACAGAAATTGTGTATGAGGCTTCATTCTATATGAGAAACACTGAGTTTGATGATGTTGCATGCCGCTCCATGGGATTTGGCAGAGCGTTAGCAAATATTTTTTACATAATTAGCCATGCAAAACGGGTAGGTAACCATGATAGTAACGAGAAAATAGTAGAATAAATAAGTTTGTAAACAAACTCAATACACGCATAAGAGATTTTAATACATACTGCGTAACTGACTATCTGTCCGCAGGATATGTCGAAAATGAAACGAGCTATAGGTTTTTAATGCAACCTTGGTGAAACCTGTGAGGTCACGTGGTGTTGCATACTCCACCTTGTTTCAATATGCAGTGAATTAAGTGATTATTAGTTTTTATTAGCCTTCAATATTTTATCAGAATATGCTAAATGATGAGTTAATTGGAAGGAAAATATTGTTAAACGCTTTTTCTGTCATGATAATTTTAAAATATTTTTATTGAATGGTAAAATACTTCATATATACCATTAACTTTTTCCAGAAGAAAAATGTCATTAAAAACTATAGTAAAAGTAATTAAAACACTCGTGAAGCCCCTTTGTCTCGGTAGGATCACATATTTTCCGTACAATACGTTGTCCGTTGGTGGCGTTGGACGCCGCTGAATGGTTACAAGTTATCTATTAATCAACAGACACGGTCAAATTAATTCCTCCCTACTACACCCCTCTCGCCAACAATACAAACCGGTAACTCGATACTCCATCTTGAGTTAAGTGCTAAGTTATCTTGTCACTCTAGTTATTGTTCAGGCAAGAGATACTTTCCTCATATTTCACTTATTGGATATTTTATTTGGTCGTGAATGAAGTGTACTGTACTCAATGTTTATTATAGTTAATTCTAAAACACTACTGTCAAATAATATAGGCCTAATATACCTAGAGTATTCATGTTATTTTCTCATATCATTATGACACAAGGTATAAACTCAACATAAAAAACTTTCCACAAACTGATAGTTTTGATGATCAAATCAAATCAAATCAAATCTTTTATTGCTCGCAACAATTTCTTCACATTGTATGGCAAACGTCATAATTATTTTTCTAACTTTTAAACTCTCATACCACACAACTACCACATTCAAACTTACATAATTTTCATACATTCCAGTCTCTTTCATCCTTCGCCAATTTCAACCCACTACAGCGCTGGAGTCAGTTATCGAATTAGGCGGTCTCCCAGTTAAACGCCAGAAACTCGTCAACGCTGTAGAATGCCTTTGACACCAGAAAACGCTTAAGACGAGTTTTTTGACGCCTTGGGCGTTTGGGCGTTTTTCATAGAATTTTGGCAATCTGTTGATGAATTGAACACCTGCCTGCGAAGGCAAGTGCTCATAAACTACCGTTCTGTGTCTTCCAGTTCGGTAGTTATCTCTGCCTCTAGTCTCATACCCGTGTATGTCACGTCCCCTGGTAAGGGCACATTTAGACAAACAGAACAAAGATGTTTCTAACATGTAGAGACTGGGCAAAGTCAACAGTTTTCAAATTTTTGAGATGATGGCTGAGCGTTAGCGAAGAATATAAAAGGATTTAATTTATCTTTATCTCTCTGTCCGCACGATATTCTTAGAAATCAGATAAACCCTTTATTGGGAAATTGTGTAACCAGACACGTCCATACTCCTGGAAAAAATATAAAAAACATAAGGGATACTCTTAGACGTCTTTCTTGATGCTGTAACAGAAATTATAATTTCTCTTTTCTCAGCTCAGGAAGTTAATAAAACATCATTGCTATTCGAAACAAAAACTCTTGGAGGCCAGACTGTAATCTCTATGACTAGATGTATATATAAATATGTATTATTTTGGATGAATGTAACATCTAGTGGAACCTAAAAGCTGGGATCTTGTAAATGTTAGGTTTCATAGGTGCTAGGAAGCAAGGGGACATATTGTTCAAAGTGGCAGATTTACAGCAACACATAAGTACTTAGTAAATTGAGGTCAGACTACAGCATAGCTCGTAGCTCCATTATAATTAATGGAGGTATTTGCCAATCAGCCCCTTGAGATAATCAACGCCGAGATGAGAGGAAGTGGATTGTAGTATAGGATAAAACCTGAAGGGAGGAGATGAACTTAATATCCAACATACAGCCATATACATGTACGTGGTAGATTGAGGTCAGACTATTATATTGCTCACCTAGGTGATTATAATTTACTAATCAGTCCTTTGAGACATTCATCACTGACAATAACTGGAAGTGGGATAAGCTTAGAAGGGAGGAGATGAACTTAATATCCGACATACAGCCATATACATGTACGTGGTAGATTGAGGTCAGACTATTATATTGCTCACCTAGGTGATTATAATTTACTAATCAGTCCTTTGAGACATTCAGCACTGACAATAACTGGAAGTGGGATAAGCTTAGAAGGGAGGAGATGAACTTAATATCCAACATACAGATATATACTGTACATGCACGTGGTAGATTGAGGTCAGACTATTATATTGCTCACCTAGGTGATTATAAATTTACTAATCAGTCCCTTTGAGACATTCAGCACTGACAATAACTGGAAGTGGGATAAGCTTAGAAGGGAGGAGATGAACTTAATATCCAACATACAGATATATACTGTACATGTACCTGGTAGATTGAGGTCAGACTATTATATTGCTCACCTAGGTGATTATAATTAATAGAGGTGATTATAATTTACTAATCAGTCCTTTGAGACATTCAGCACTGACAATAACTGGAAGTGGGATAAGCTTAGAAGGGAGGTGACGAACTTAATATCCAATGCACAGAGATACACAAGTACTTTATATATATTTAGGTTAGACTATTACAAGTCTCTCGCCTAGTCGTTGAATGATTAGATGAGGCATCTACCCCAATTAGTCCCTTAAGGGGGCAACGTACCCAAAAAATTGATTTTTTGTAAAAAAAAATTTTTATTTTATTTTTTAGCTTCTAAAATGTTTGGAAACAATAATCAATTATTGGTTTTGCATTATCATTGCCAAAAGTGTGTTTTTTTTAAATAAAATCTATTAGCGTGTAGAGCTGATTTTGTCTCCTCCAGGCGGCCATTATAAGTGACAAGCTTCATATCATATATATATATATATATATATATATATATATATATATATATATTCATAATATATAATATAACTATTCATTACTAATGTTTTTATTGCTGTATTCAATATATTAGAATGTCATAGTTTCAGAACTAAGATCCCAGCTTTTTTATGTGTGGTAATCACTCAGTAGATCAGCTGTTTGTCAGTTGATCAGCTGTTAGTTCCAGTTACTTTACTCTAACCTCACTTTGTGAATAACATGTGTTTTTTTGTGTTTTGTTGAACAATTTAGTGATTTAGACTATTAGATTTGATTTAGTCATGAAGCAATCAACTAAAATACTAAGAATAGTGTTTGCAGTCAAAGAAAAGACTGAGCTTGAAGTATAAAAAATACCGCCAGGAAGTTAAATTGAAAAAGATGAAAAAGGAAGAAAAGATATTAAAAAAAGAAAGGTGTTACCTATGGGGCTGGACTCTTTTGAGTGTAAAATATATTTACACTAAAACACAAAAACAATGATTATGTAAATAGTCTTACTTTTCATGGTATAGTAAACATATGAAGTTTTTTGCCTTTTCCCGTAAGTTGTTTTTTTATTCCGTGTTTTTCAACACGTTTTACAACATAACTTCTTTATTTATTGACCTAGAGACCTCATATTTTGTACATATGATCTTCAATACCTAGTGCACAAAGTGTAGTATGGGATCAAGTATATTTTAAATCATACTCCTAATATAATTTTTTCCATTTATAGAAAATTATAATTTTTTTGAAAAAATTAAAATAAAATGTCACTTACCTATTTTGATAACTACACAAAATTCAATACTACACTTTGTAAGGCTATTTATTAGCTTTAAAACAATATCAAAAAATTTGGAATCGGTGCAATACAAAAGCAGCTATGGTGTAAAACAAGAATTCTAATTTTCTTGAAAAACCCCCTCCCTTTCCCCTGAAGAGGGGTGGGAGGGGGTTAATAATATATTTTCTTTAAACCCTGTCCTAGAGGGACACTTTAATGAACAAAAAGATTAATTAGTGGCAGAAATTAAAAAACATATGTTTTGGGTACATTGCCCCCTTAAGATAATCAGCGCCGAGATGACGGGAAGTGGGTTGTGATGTAGGATGAAACCTGGGGGAGGAGATGATCGTTATTTCCAATATATAGCAGTATACAAGTACGTGATAGGTTAGAATATTGCATGGCTCGCCTAGTCGTTGATTGATTATAGGAGGTATCTGCACCCTGAGACAATCAACGCTGAGTTGACGGAAAGTGAGTCGTTGCATATGATAAACATGGAAGGGAAGG
>NW_025782902.1:0-32357 GCF_021130785.1 Homalodisca vitripennis | reverse complement strand
ATGGTGTAGTTTAAATGAAGCAATTAGCAGAATGAACAAACAATATTACTGATATAGTGAAGATACTACGGTAGGTGTATTGTCATTTATACAGTTTTTAAAAGAAAAGAATCAGTCTGTGTATAATTACTTGGTTATCACCTGTAAAGAAAATCCTAATACATGTAATAATTGTGCGACTCGAAATATGTTTTTATAGTTATAATAATAAATTTAGTAATATATATTAAACGCTGATTATTTTTAGCTTACCATAAAGTAAATAAAAAAAATATTTGTTAGGTCCAGTAAGCATTGATGAAGTTTAACTTTTCCCAACATGAGAGCCAATAAAATTATATTACATATACTACAACAGGACCTGGTAAGTTAAAAGTATTTTGTAATTTTACATACAATTTATTAAAATTATATAAACTTATTAAGTGCTGTTATCTGTTATCTCTGCTAGAAAAACTCATTAAGAAGTAGTGCATCTTGGCTTGCTTACATTTAAGATTTTTGACAAACTTCTTGTGTACCGTACTTCTTTGGATGCGAAGAGTACTAAATACCCTAAAACAATTAATTCTTGAGTCCAGTAAGTATTTTAAAAGTTTAACTTTTTCAACTTAGGCAAAGAAAATAATATTGATCACCTTACAAAATGACGTATATTGTATTCCTTTAACCTTAAACATCGCCCTTTCTAAAGGATTCGTCCTTTGAGGTTCGGATTGTAGCATTTTTTCCAGTAGAGCACTTTAACTCAACGTACTCGTATATTTCCTCATTTAAGGTTTCTTCTGACTCCATGCTGACTAGCCACCCTTGTAGTACTGTAGATAGTAAGTTACAATTCGTGCTTTAATTAATTAACTAAGATAATTTCTGTTACTGAATCGAAAATAGTAAACTTTGCAGATCGTACCAGTTGAAATTGACCAACATTATTATTAATAACATTTCCATATCTAAAGATTTATTTCAACAGCGCTTTTAATCCTATTCTGGTTAAAAACCAGTTTTCTTTACGTTAAATAAGAGTTCTTAAGGGCTCACTAATATTGTAAAAGTGCTGGTAAGCTTAGATCCTTTCTTTCTATACAAGTTCGCAAAATATGCTGGGAAATTTGTGAACAGCTTATATTTTAAGATATTAGGATATAACATAAGTAGGGATCCATATATCTGTAGGAAACATTTTGACTACATGCACAATATAAATAAAATATATAAATATAGGGGGGGGGGGCACGAATATATTGTAAGTGGCACTTACAACAAGACTCAATCAGCGGTACAGAGCATCGATGTAAATGTAGTCCCTGGCGTCACTGTTTACCATAATTCGAATTGCGCCGTGCTCATACGCCATTTTGTTACATCAATGGTTTATTGTATAATTTAAATATAATATCAAAAATCTTCATATTGTATATGGCTTGTTTACCAACACAATTATCGATAGCGTAATACATAAAATAATGTTTATAGTTGTTGTAATGTAATACAGGGCTATGTTTCCGTATATTTCTAATATTTTCTGATTTTTTACTTATCATTTTAAAATGAACGAGTTTCTAAAACATTTATAATTTAAAAGTATGTGTCTTTATACTAATCCCTTCATACAATTGCAGTAAGTAACTGGCGGAATGCAACAGATAATCTGCTCTCTTGTTTATTCACGGATTCAGATTCAAATGCGTTTACACAACGTCAGCATTTCAATATTTGAGAAGCTATACATTAATAAGCCATCATACTTATAAGTCTTAACTTTTTAAAAAATCTAACCTGAATCTGTGATTGAGGTTCAGTCTTATTAATACTGCAGCATAAACTCTAACTGTAGGAGCAATAACAGACAGATGTAGGCACAGTTACCTCCAGTTTCCGGTCCTTGCTTCCTCACGCTTCAGTGGTCACATTTCCGGTCTTCAATTTCTAACTTCTACAGACAGCTTCATATAATCATCGAATAATCCATTGGTTAATTAATCCACGGATAGAAGTAATGTAAAAACTGCACCGAAACTGATTCCTTGGTAGAATCTAAAATATTTTAATTATATAAAATTTCATCAGACAAAATAATTCTATAATTGCTTTTGGTAGCGTAGTATTTACACGTACTTTATACTAAGTTTTATTTATTATTTACATTTTTGGTTATAATTTGATACGTATATTTTAGTTTGCTAAAGTAAACTAAACTAAGTGAACTTAAGTCGTTTGAATAAGTGTTAAAATATTTATATTTTATACTTGATAACCTCAAAATATGAAACAAATATAACAAGTTTAAAAAATGCTAAAGATGAAATTTGATGTATGAAACCATGATAGGTTTTGAATTTCAATACAGTAAAATTCTGGAGATTACACACACACACACACACACACACACACACACACACACACACACGAAACGGCTAAGGAAAGTAAATTACTCTTTATACCATCTTAAGCAGCACCTTAAAGATAAACACATGAAGCAACTGTATTTTTCTTGGTTTGAGAGTATATTAAGATTTGGATTAATACACTACGTTGGAACATTTAAAACAATTCTAAATCCAATAATAATGACGCAAAGACACGCATTACGCATAATGTTTGGTTTACAAAGAACAAACCGAATTAGCCATATTTTTAAAGAACATAATATATTAAATTTTGACCAGCTGTATAAGTTTTGCTTGTTAATGCATGTACATAAATATTTAGATCACCATAAAATCAAAGCCGTAAATAGAATAACACGCAGTTCCAGGTTTTATCAACTTGAATTGCCTCTTTTTGGTTCAGTTTCCTCTAGATGCCAGTTCTGCTACATGGGCCCAACACTTTTTAACAAGTTCATAGCCTATTATGGCAATGAATTATTTTTTGAGAAAAAGCCTAAAGTAAAAATGGAAGCATTAACTTATGTCACTGAAAGCGTGCCAGATTGAGAGCAGAGTTGCTTAAATCGCCCCATTTATTTATTTAGTTATTCATTATCTTTTCTATCATATACTTTTGTATTTATTATTGAATAGAGCATACGTGTTCTATGTTAATTCACTTTTACTGTACTTGTTATAAGTTTATAGTTTTATATCGTTGTTATTATTTATTTGTTATAATATCTATAGATTTATCTCGTTGTTATTATTTATTTGCTATAATATCTATAGATTTATCTTGTTGTTATTGTTTATTTGTTATAATATCTATAGATTTATCATAATGTTAATTATTTATTGTTAAACATTGTATTCATACATTTATTATATTGTTACTGTTCATTTGTTATGTATTTTTGGATTCATATGTTGCTTATTTATTATTATACATTGTTGAAATTAGAGTTATTGTATAGGGTAATTGTGCGGAATCGGTGCGAGGTAATTGATTAATCAATTTCATGTGTAGTTTCAATGTATCTTTGTTGAATATTTAGCGTTGTTAATGCATAGCACGATGGATTATATAGTAAATACCTCAATTCTTACAGTGAAAGTTTAAATTTCAGTCTGAAAAAAATCAACAAATTTCTACTTGTAATATATAGAATGGACTGTTGCATGAGGACTGCCAGTATCAAACAGTAATGAACAATAATATAGTTTAAGATGTTCCCGCGCGCACCTTGCATGGTGCATTGGGAAAATACATTGTGAAATTATGACATTTTTTGAATAAAGGTGGTTGTGAACTGTGAACACACACACACACAGTAACTAATTAAATCTTAATTTGGTTTTAAATTAAAAATTTTCTTCAATAACATCTTAGATAATCTTAGCAATTAATAACATACATAGACATTTCAAATGTAGCAAATAGTAATATATGCCAATGGCTTATTATGACTGCGACTGGACTTCGTATCTAGTGAAACACATACGCTTTATAAGTCATTACAAAAACCTAATTAATAATTAAATAGCTTATAACATTGCAACAAAATTGTGTTTATACGACACATTGTCATTTTATTGAATAATGTGTATTAAATTAAGAGAATAAACGTTATAATTTTAAAACCAAAAATTCAAATATAATTATTCACGGTTAAAGATTAAGTACGGTTACATTTCAAAGTTATTTAAGCAGATGGGTTAATGGCGATTAACGTACTTCGTAAAAATATAGTAAAACATATGTCTAAATGAAGTATTTGATACTAAACAGATCAATGAAATGTTATATCATGGGATTTCCGAATATGGTTTTGTGAACCGTCAATCTTTGTGTTTAAATACTGTTGGTTCGCTCAAGTTTGCCAATTAGTGCACGTCTGACACTCGAAGTGGCAAATAATCCTCAACATATGACAAATATCTCGTGATAACAAATCATGGCTACAAAGGTTACAATTAATCTTGTTACGAAAAGATTACAATTAACCTTGTTATGAAGGCAGTTACAAAATAAATATCTACATTCATGTCATTATTTACATATAATAACATATACTGTACTTATTCATCTAGTTATATAACAAATCATAGATAAATAATTCTTATAGCTAGGACGACAGAACGTGATAACCATACGGTGTTGAGTGTTAGTTACATAATTGAATGTGGCTGGAACTAGTTAGTGAAGTGTAATGGCCAAGGCGGCAGCTTGAGACAATTGCCTGTCGGTCCGTCCTTCCCAGCATAGCTCAAGGCAGTGATGTCAAGTTTATAATCTAGGGAAAAACATGAATTTCTTGGAATCTTTTTCTTTCCGACAGTTAAAACTTTATATATATATATATATATATATATATATATATATATATATATATATCTCCAACCACAAACGTATTCACTTACTTTAAATAGCTTCAGTTTTATATAAATAATATAAAATATTAATATAGTGATATTACAACATATTTTTAACATTTAAATGGCACGTATTAGAAAGAATGTTTCTACTTTGTATTATAATCCATACAAAAATGGTTTAATCATATACAGCCGGCTGATTAAATAATTTAAAGACGTAGAGCTTGATGAAGATTACCGTACAGCTGAACAGTCTCGTCGCACTGTTTATTTTGTTGTTAAGGTAGACTCTAAGCTCTGTATTTATTATGCATTTCTAAACCAACGCAACTGCTTAAATACGATTTTGTATTTTCAAATAAGCATTTTAAAATTTCATCATACAAATTTTTTTAAATAAATCGTTATTTTATTGTTTCATATTATATGAGGAATAACATAAAGCTCGTTATTGTATTGATATACACTATCAAATACGTTTATAAAACGTGTTTTTTTTCCTTTTTGTATAGTATTTTATATTCTTTTTCACACGGTTGAAATTTTAAAATTCACAAGTAGTATAGTACAATAAATATGATTTAATGATGAAGAACTGTAAATCTGATCATGAGGATATG
Source organism: Homalodisca vitripennis (assembly GCF_021130785.1). Lineage (NCBI taxonomy): Eukaryota > Metazoa > Arthropoda > Insecta > Hemiptera > Cicadellidae > Homalodisca > Homalodisca vitripennis. The sequence continues at coordinate 26,986 of NW_025782902.1, read as the reverse complement.
TTGTCTACTAAAATGGATTTTTAAAACGAAATTGTCCTAATAATTATTGGAACAAATGTTCGGCCAGATATACATATATTAAATATTACGTATACATGAAACCTTAACCACACGTTAATATTGCATCAGTCTGTTGGTAAGTATCGTTAGTTATACCGAGTTTAATAAACACCGTCGAATTTGTTTACTAATCCGATCCGATATTTGGCATGAACATTTCTTGTGAATAGGTCAGCCAATATTTATGTATATTCTCCTGCTAAGCATGATTAAGGCCATACGTAAGTTCGACCACTAACTAATCTGTTTATCAGTTGTAATGATTATTGTCATTTTAGTTACTACTAAATTAATTTAATGAATTACGGATAGTTAAAGATTACCACGTTAGATTATGTATTATACAACACTACACGTTACGGTATTGATACAAATGTGTTTACACAAACGTTCGCATTTCAATGTTGGAGAATCAATACATTAATAAGCCATCATACTTGTAAGAGTCTTACTTTTTATAAAATCTAAATTAATTTAAGATGGGGACTAAATTTTTTATTAAATAATTAATGGGAAAAAGCAGTAAAAAACTTAGATAGTAATGCGTTGCTTTTGAAAGTACTTGCATCGCCGTTGATAGCGAAATTCGTACGCATATATCTGTCCAAGGGTATTTGTGGTAAGGCAATTACATTTTCCCTAGTCGACAGAACGTTTTATGTTCTTTGAGTAGTCGCTAGTGATGCGATGGATTTTCCCCAGCGCAGTTCACATTTTGCAAGTCTCGGCCTTTTATACTTATCTCTCATGTCTGTCACTCCCATACTGCTACCCTCTACAGTCTCCTAGGGTTGTGACACAGAACCAAAAGAGTCTCTTTCACGACTAGTAACTTCTAACTGTTATTTGGGTGAACTGTATCAGAGAAACTCTACTCTCTACTCGATTTGTTTTTTTCATCTTTTATACAGTTTTTTTCTACACCTTTCCTACCGCCCTTTAATTAGACATAATCTGCAGCCTTAACAGTTTTGGTTTATAAACTAATCCATTTAATAAATTAAGGTTAATGCGTCACTTGATATCCTTTGGAGAATTAATGTAGCTTTTAGTTTTAAATTTATTATACTGCGGGATTTTACAGCACTAACTACCAACTATGATACTAAGAAGTCCATGAAATATAATTGCCGTAAGTTCTGGAGAAACTTTAAACGTTCTGAGCAAACTTGTTAATGGGATACTGTCATTGTGGATCATAAAGTTACTTAGTTTTGTATCTTATATTTTATAAGACATTCGATATTAAACATTTGTCATAGAATTCATAATCAATAATGTAACTTTATGATATAAATTAAAATATTTTAGCATGACGTATTTAGATGAAGTATTTGTGTTTAATAAAAGTACGAGGCCCAATAATATTAGTATACAGTATGTGATAAATGTTTAAGCTCGAAATAAATTATAGATATTAACTTAGGCGTAGAGTTTAGACTATCTGAGAAAGTAGCAATGCTAGGGAACAATCGTTTTGAGGGACGTTTTAAATAAATGTTTACTTAGCACTGGTGGCGAGAGAAAAGAAGAGACCTGGCCCGTACCGGCGCACAGCTATGTACTAGTGTGTTGCCGCGCGGTAATTTCAGGCGCTTCGCCCCACAGCCAACCCTGCGAATTGTTTATCATAGCAATGGAACAGTGAAACAATAATGGAATTACGAAACAAGGCGCGGCAACATACTAGTAGTAGCGCCTGCAAATTTCAGATAGGCCAGACTCCAGGTCTCTTCTTTTCTCTCGCGATCAGTAATTAGCGGCATCACTATTGTAGTTCGATTCTGTTAGTCAACAGTATATAAATGAAAAACCGTATATACACTTAGATACTTCTAGTTCGTTATAAATAACATGCATGCGAGTTAACATGGTATACTCCAAGTAGTAGAGTATTTTACGTTTTTAGTAGTAGTATTAAACAGGTACTGAAAAATGTATTAACTACTAAAGTACATTTTAAGGAAATTATACTGAAACGTTGATGTTACCAACTCAAATTGTATTATTTTTCATTTCGTTGATAATTGTAAGTAGATCAGAACAATGTTAATTACAATCTTGTTAAATACAATGTTAATTATAAAGCTGCAACCCATTTGGTTCTTATCTGCATCACATTAGTAACGAGTACGGCAAGTAGTCTCTCCCTCAATACGCACTCCGCCTAGTAGGTAAGCTGGGAACTACGCTCAGACACGCCATTGTGTGATCTTGTCTACTGCGGGGCTTTATCTGATAAGCCTGCCTCGTCCGTCTAGTCACTATCAACAACTAGTGATAGATATGGGTAGTGTGACCGGCGCCGGTGCTGTCTTATGTCTCCCTAGAGATTTAAGATCATTCCTAATGGGTATAATGAATCAGGAATATTGGTGGCGGCAATGAAACTTGAATATGAATATTTATTGTAAGGTAGATAAAATTGTACATCGTATCAACGCAACAAGTAAACATTCAGCTTTGCATAATAAATAAAGGCAATACATTTGATAAGAAACAGTAATGTTAATTCATATTCAAAAGTTAAAATTTCTTTAAGAAATTACTCAAAACAGCAAGTAAAAAATAACATAAACTTTTTTGGTAACCACGACACGGACTTGGTTGGGTTTTCCCCTGCAGAGGATGGACTAAGCTTCTTTCTACAAGGAGTTAGGTTCTACAAGCTCATCGTCTTCTTCACCGGCTGTAACTTCAATTGCTGTTTCATTTGCTGTCAAATTGTTGAAATAAAATTCCTTAGAACTCTCTTCATCGTAAAACTTCAAAAGCACTTTAAGGTCATTGCACTTTCTTTAGAGGATGCGGATGCTAAGGAAGCAGTGTAGGATTGTTCTGGCGGTATGATTTCCTTAGGCATAAGCAAATTAGTCTTTGAAAATCAAAAATTCTCGCCACTTCTTGAACATGTTCTGTTTGCAAGAAACTAAAGTAAATTGGGATGGTTTTACCAGGGCAGCCTTTATCCCAAGCTTCTGCTTTAGCTGTCTTAGGAATCAAACTTATATTTTTGTCGATTTCCATGTACGAGTGTCCGATGTATTACTTCAACGGGACTTTGTAAGCCAGCAAGACAAACCCTCCAGGGAGTATTCTGTCAAGCTGGACATGGCTAGGAAAATACTATCTATTACGAATTTTCTTTGACAACCCATTCATATAAAACTGATTAACTTTGATCACAGTCAGCTTAAAATATGTCGGTCAGATTAGACGTCTCAGTTTCCCTAATATGTAGCCCCAAAGGACTTGTATTACAAACCTACACCACGATTCAGAGTCGATAAAACTGTAACCGGTCCTAACAAGTTTGGCGATGACTAAATGCTCGATACTCTTATAAAAACTTCCTTCAGATTAAACTGATAATGTCCCACAATCACTTAGTGAACGTAAAGACATTGCAATACTTAATTAATCAGTTTTATGAATTGTTTATCCTTCGGAAACTTGCATAAGAGCATTACAGCACGAGTGGGGTCAATAATATTTATAATAACCTGATGTGTGTAATTGGAAATCGTTTAAGCTTAATCTGATATGATAAAACAAGATATAGCATAGTGGTTTTGAAATACACACAGTTTGAATAATAAGCAGCATAAAAAAAGTCACGAGCACAAAGAGAAATGTGTGGATGACAGTACAATCGCGGGATAAATGTATCGTTCCCTGGGCATTGTTTGCTCACCTGCTAGTGCTTTCTCCGCTTAAGATTTTATATTTCCCCGCAGAATTGTTCTAAGACAATAATTGAATATACTATATCGGCTATATATTTTTACATATTATAATTCCATTCATATACTTAACCTTTTTAAGGATTTCCGGTAGGTATTAATATACGCGAACCAATTTTAATTATAAGCTCATCAGAAGACAATTGAGATGTTTTATACTCTTATAAGATTCGTAACATAACAAACTACCTCTTATTTCTCGATGTGTTTTTTTCCAATTAAATTGATATGGTAACATGAACTAAATATAAAACTAGACGTACAAGTAGGCACTATTATATTGTTTTTAAGAATGGGTAATTTTGAATGTCAGTAATACTATGAGAGTATGAGGGTGAATTATATGTATATTGTTTGTTTATGTTAGTATGTTGTTATATAGTTGTATTTTCCAAGTTGTCGTATACTTGGTCTAAAATGATCTGGTGGCAAGTGTGATATAGATCGGAGATATTGGGCATTGTTAAAATAAAAAAAAAATAAGAACAACCTGCATATAAATGACACCATCCGCAAATTGCAAAAAAAAGATTATTCTACTCGTTAATACAGTATATGCTTCCTAGAGGAGCACTGACAAGTTTGTAAAATAAGTTATGTTTCTTTGGAAAATCCTACCCTGTCTCGCTGATGCAATGGATTTTATATGTCCTTCAATATTCAACAAAATCGGAATTAAATAAGACATAAGACTAGGTTGAATTGTTAAATGCGTTTTTCTTTGAAATATATAGAAAACGATTTTACAGAAATAATTGATAGTTGATCACAGTGAGATGAACATTATATACTATATCAAGAATAATATTCTTTTTTTATCTAAAGATTTAATACCAGGCAAAAGACAAATTCAATGTAGGATAAGTCAGATTATGATAACCTTTGCACAGTGTCGGGGATTATATTTGCATTGTTGATCATCAAGGCGTAGTGGCGAGATGAAACAGTCACAAATTATCTAGCCTTTAGCCCTCAGGTACTCTGACAATTAGTCATGTTCTTATAGCTATGAGATGGAAGATAGCTAAACTAAAAAAAAATATAAATGTTTAAAAAATTGTAAATTTCACAAATTGTCGTATTAAAAAATAAAATTTCACAAATTGTCGTATTAAAAAATAAAATTTCACAAATTGTCGTATTAAAAAATACGAATGTCGTAAATTATTTTAATTTGCTTTTGAGTGTTATATACATTTTTGAATTTTATTAGTATTATATAAAACAGGAAAATTAGTATGATAAGAATCCTACAAACGTCTTATGGTGTGTAGTAAAATCTTAACAGTAGTTTGCATAAATTTAAGACCTAAGAATTATATATTATGAATTAGTAACAATTACACAATAAAAGTTTCTGAAACTAGTGTAACGAATGTATTTGTAGTGAACAAAGTAGGAAAAGGACGTTAGATTTCGTGTAAGGACATTTCGTGTAACAGTCAACGCCGATGATGGATGCAAAACTTAATTCTGTATAGATCATTTTATCTTTCAATGTCATGCTGATAGGCAAACAACCATACTGAAAAACACTTCTGTTTATCATAAATTATTACATGCAAGAGGTTACTAGCTTTTCCCCAAAATTTCCTCTTCGTAATTTCTGATCCCGCTCTGTAGTGTAAAAGATGAAGCGGTGGAGCTTATTTTAATTTTTGTTTAATATAGTTATTAATATCCAAGAGTACAAATAGCGATGTACAAACAATTTATGTAATAGAACAAATCACTTGTATCAACATAATGTTAAGTAATAATAATGAAAACAGTATTTAACACGAATTACAATATATATATACATATATAGGGTGTTCCGTAATTCTATGGACAAAGGTATACCAGACTATTGCTCAAGTCAAAACAAACATATTCACCATATGAACGTGGGTATCTCATGATTAGTTTCCCACCTGTCTGCCTGGCAAACTAATAAGTTCAATTGCACCAATTTTTGTTCGAATTTTTATGATAACAAGGCCAGTTACTGGAAAAATATCATACAATTATTTTTAGTAATTTCTAAATGGTAACCATAATAACTTTTAAACTTTGAATATCTTAAAAACTGGCAGTTTTTTTTAAATTACATGAATTATAGTTTTTTGAGGATATTATTATCACAAATCTGTTGATACAATCTTTATTTCAATCGAATAATAAATAATTGATTTAGAGTAAATTTACCATGGCAAGACATGGCTTCCATTGAGGGTCTCAGCGAACAGTCAACAATACAAAAACTAATTAAACGGTAGCTCTCGGCATAGAAATGTTGAAATTTGATACCCTTACACTAGACAGAATACTTATAAACTAATTACAAGGATATCTTAATGCTTTTTTACTACGTATAAGTGCAGGTTTATATCGCGTAACTAGTTTGAATAAGGTGACCACAACAACCACAGGTTTAATAGCAAAGCTTTGAAAATGCAATATCAAACAGCTTTTGTACATAGATGTGTACTTGACAATTTTTAAATTCAAACTAATAACCACAAACTGGACAAAGACAATATTAGAATATCTGAAGATAAGCTACGTTTGGAAATACATTCACATCCATTGGATGCTCACAAGAAAATTGTTTTGCTCTTAGACTTTCCGTGGCGAGCTGGACGTTGTATTCACTAACCAAGGGACAAGAAAATTCGGAAGAAAATATAGAGTAGCAGAAATCTCAGGGGTAAGGTCCATATTATTGTTAAATAATCCCAACTAAATACATTACATTTAAACAACTTTTAAACAGGCTTACGCTTATCGGTTTGACCCGTGTGTTGAAATATAATACAACATTTCTTAGTGTTCTTGATAATTTACTGAAGATGGTTGAAAGTTTTTTATACCGCATACCATGCATCTCCTATCATTTTCCACCGCTCGTATGTTATCATCGACTTGAGTGATGCTAATTAATGTTTAGGGTGAAACGTTATGTATACAACCCCAAAGCTCAAAACAATGGCGCAGACCAAAATTAATACTCGCCCTGAAGTTGCGGATCTTATGTTTCAAACAGATAGAAGGGAAGGAAAGTATAGTTGGAGCTCGGTTTCAGTAATTGAAATTTATTAGGTTGAAGTGCTCCCCGCCCGGAGCGGCGTTTGTGTAGCAGAAACAGTTCCTAGATAGAGGGCTGGATTTTTGATCAGTTGCACGTTTCTTATTTAAACAGAATTATATAAGTGGAGACTATTTATTGAATATTACATTGTAAGAACGTGATAAACTACTTACACAGTGTTTCCTATATTGGAATTAGAAAAACTAAATGTTGATTTCGAATAAGTAACTTGATCACTGTAAATCATATTCTGTTAGCATGTGATGGCTGTAATTTTATTACGCTTCATAAAGTAAATACCAATTTTTAAATGTAAAGAAAATATTATTACAAATAATACAGATACATTGTATTAGTAAACAGCACTGAGGTTATATCAGCTGTCAACAATGCAAAAGCCAGGCGCGTGGCACTTTCACCTTCACTAGGCCAGTCACATACACCTAGCACAATCTGCTGTGAAGTAAGTAAATCTTTCTGGCACTTATATCTTCATTTACACTATAGGGATAGGCACTTAGAACAAATTTTCTGAAAAAAAAGAACCAAGTTTTTTCAAAACAGCACTTTTACCCAATTTTACTTCAACCCTACACTTGTCAGAGCTCTCTAGGAGACATGTACTGTATTAACGAGTATAATAATCTTTATTTATGAGATGTGCAAATGGTCTCAGTTATCTGTAAGTTGTTATTTTTATACTTCAAAATTGGCGAATTCCTTCAACCAAGATAGAAGAAAAGGATAGATTCTAATCCTAGAAAATAACTGTTACACATTTGCTAACACATAACGATGGCAAATGATTGAAATCCTACTATCCTTTCAATATATACAAGGATAAATTGTAATCGTGTTTTTGTTAATTAAATTCATAACTTTATAGCCAATTAGTAAATGAGCTAAATAGAAAAATTTACCATTTAATCAGACGATAAAAGGGTAAAAGTAATAAAATAATCATGGGAATTAAGTTTAATAGTAAAAATTACGTATATCTTATATTTTAAATCCTTAATTATAGCCCAGAGAGAAATAATTACATTCAACTTTGCATAGAAAAAATACAGAACAAAATTAGTTACATATGATGTCAAAAATTAAAGGAATAATAAGTTTCTAATAAGATTATTCCACTAAAAGATATTTTTCAGTGTTTTATAATTAGTTAATCTTATAGCTTTTTTATATATATGTAATGTTAAAATCTTTGAATAGCCGACATTTTCAAATTATTTTGTTCTTTTGCAACTTGAAATATTTTACGTAATAGACTTTAACAAGCATAAAATGTCATGAACATGCGTTGTTTCATTCGTTATAATTCTTTTAAAACTGTTAATTATATTTTAAATATCTCATGAATCGAAATAGATTTACTTATGAGATATTTTACCTGTGTACTCAATGAAAATGTCACAAGGTGTTGATATAAGAGTATAAAAAAATTCTGTATTTATCATCGTATCAACTGTATTTTTGCAATGATTGACTATAAAAATTATATATCAAAGTTTACTAAAATAATTGTATAATACTATTGTAACTAAATATGTAGTGTATGGTCTACCTTAAGGTTTTGGTACTTGGGACAATGGAAAGCAAACGTATCTCTTGAATGTGGATCAGGCAAGATCATGAACAAACATGAGAACCTCGCTAGTGGGCGCTGTGGATCACAACTTTACTTGGGCCTCAATGTCTCTCTTATCGCAGGGACGTATTTGCACATTTTACTGAAATAACCGAAGAGAATTTAAAACTAAACTTCATTAACAAACCCTACAACGTTCCTTAATTTTACTTATTCACTCTTATTTATCTGTTTTAAACCATTTCGCCGCTGTTGGAATTAACAAGCCTTACAATGCGAGGAGTTTAACGGAATACATTTTACAAAAGCTGGTTCGCATCAGAGTGGAATTGGTCGGTTACAGTATTCATGGCTTCGTGTTGCATAAAAGTGAGATGTTTTATTCAAATAGCCTTCTACTTGTGGTTTCTCGTCACGGCTTAAGTGAAGCTGATTTTGTTCAGAGTATCCATAATAAAAGTCCACATTATACTATTATATGTGCTTTTATTTTTCATTCATGCATTATCATTTGAAATATTTTAGTGTAATGAAAACATAGCTTATCTTATACTACTGGAATTGTAATACAGTGTCGTAGTATACTATATACACAAAAAGAATGTTTAAAATATGTCATTACATTGTTTGACATCAAAATTTTACAAAAAATAAACAAATATGCCACAGTGAAACACAGTATATGGTATAGTTTAGTAGCGTTAAAAAAACTACGTATATCATTATTTCGTCACATTAGTCACTTTCAAGTAATGGTTTATCCTGATTGATGTATTCACAATAGCATATTTATATTCGGATGAAATTATTATTAAGATTTGTTTTCAGCATAAGTATGATGAATGACTCCAGATAATACCTCCATAATTAAGATGATTTTTTTTATTTCCACGCAAAAATTTAGGTTTTATTATTACTTTGGTATGAAGCGCGAGTTCATAAAAGTAGTAGCAACTAAAATGTCAGATAGTATCAGTTTTGTATCAATAATTCTTTATCTATTATTCAGTTTCCATCTGCAACAGGATCTACTCGTTTAATCCAATATACTGTAGCAATACTCGTTATGTCCAAACTAAACCCCCCTTAAAACCCCCCTAAATGTTAACATATTTTTTTGAGGATACTGGACATACATTATAATGTACAAACCTTTAGAAAAAATGTGAAAGGAGCTTACAATATACATTACTTTATGTTCTACAGTTTTTTGGGGTTTCTGAAAATTCTTCAAAATGGACATAACGAGTTTTGCAACTGGGCGACTCATATATAAAATTATAGAACGAGAAGAAGAGAAGGAGTCAATATTTGCTTCATTAACATATAATTGTTCCTTGGCAAATAATGGATCCGGGAAATAGAAGAGTGGCTCTAAGAGGTTGTATGGGAGTCACTCTTGTATCAACTGCTCGAGATGACAAAGCTAAAATCCAGACTGCCACGACTAGAGGGTATTTGCAAAATAATGCTATCTTAGCTTTGCCTCCCAACTTTATGAATGTGACATTCCTTTTTATTAGGAAAAGAGAACAAGACAGCTTATCTCAGCACTTCAAAAGACTATTGATCATCGTACTAGATGGAGAGCCCTCAAACTTCACCAGCCTGATGTTAGCGACTGCCTTAATGTCAGTTGCTAACTCAAGCTTCGAAAGGGACATGAGAACCACTCTAAATTTCTGCTCTCTGCTCAGATAGGAGATGCCTCAATAGATGAGTTCGTAGCTCTTTACCCTGGTTTTGCAAGAGTGAACATCAATGATCTAACCAGATTCAATGGGATGGAAGCTTCTCACTATGTGTTCTCATTGTGTTTGATGGCAACATTGATTGGAAAAGCTCTCACAGAAGTAAATTACACAGCATGGATGGAGAGGAGGATACGCTCCTTCTCCACTCCTTTAGGCTTAGCTGCACAAGATATGTTAACTGGTGATTTACAACCACCGTTAGCTTTTTGTCAACGCTTCAATGCTGAAGTAAAAGTCTTCTGGAGAGTTAGACGCCTCTTTTTCATGAACATACTGGGGATGTCAAGTAGATCAGACTTACTTGCTCAAGGCATGAGAGTTACTCGAACCTTATTGAGGGGAGCAGAGTTATCAAATTGGATCTACATCCTGCACTGGATCATTTTATTGAATCCAGATTTGCTGATGTGGAATGAACTTAGCAAGTTCATTCCTATGTTAGTAGCTGCCAGCTTGAAATATGCAGAATTGGGAGAACTAGCACCCTGGTGCAAGTTGATTCTTCCGATAGAAGAGTTGACTGAATTTAGAGCCGATAATTTAAATGTTCCATATGCTGTTGCTCAAGGAATTGCCTCTGAATTCGGAACAGGATCAAACCTCAAATGTCTACAAGTAGTGTTGAAGAGGAAGATCATATTGGTGATTTATACGACAGTGAGATAGTTTTCCAGGAGGAAAACGATCTAGACCTTCAATTGACTGATACTATCTATACCACTGAAGATCAGGCTGATATCCAAGCTTTGGAAACTATCGGTGCAGACTTTGAGTCTCCGATAGCTGAGGAACAAGGAGATAAACTTTGGAAGTTTTTATCCCGGAGGAATAAAGACTTCCGAAAATTTCCTAAGAACCGTCATTAAGATAAGGGATTCCTCAACCTTAAGCCATATCGATATTGCAGAGTCACGAAAATCCGGACAGGTGTATAATCTGTTGGATAAGATAAAAGGATCTGTGAATTACCGAGAGGCTCCTAGTTACTCAGTTAGGCAAGCAAAACAGTCTATCCGAGAAGTTAGAAAGGAGCTTGAAAAAACCATTCAAACAATGGAGACAGCAGATTTCTTTGTAAAAGCGCAAGAAGAGGAAAAAGAGGACCATCAAGGTGCAGGATCGATGGTAGAGGAAGAAAATCCATCTCCAATTTCCCAAAACGAGAGAGAAAGATCGAGGAGTGATCTGGAATCCTCAGGAGAGGAAGAAGAATGTAATGGTAATGAAGGTGTAATGGTAGCACATTCACCCGGCAAGTGAGAGATCCGGGTTCGACTCCCGGCGGAGCGAGTACTTTTTGCGATTCAATGTTTATTGAAATTATATATATATATATATATAATTTTATTAAATTTCATTAATTTTCTATGTAAAAGTAGAGTAACCTTGTATCTCGATTTTTTTTACCTCGTAAAGAAACGGGATGATTTTCCACATCGACTGTCAGACGGACACTAAGTGGCAAACTTGCATTTCTCGAAATTACGTCATTATTATATGTTGGGATATATTTAAAGTGATTAGGTTCAGAATTAAGTTTTTGTATGTAAATGAAAAAAATTTCAAATCTATAACAATAAATATTAAATAAAAATGGATATCATTTTTTTAAATTCACTAATCAATACGTAAGCTATAAATAGAAACAAATATTGAAAACATGTATATGCGTAGTTAAATTTGATTCAGAATTACGAGATATTCGTGTCTTGTATCCAAGTATAAATATTTACGAACAGCCTGTTGTGGTATGGTAGGTAATCCTCCCCCTGTAAACCCTTAGACAAACACAAAGCTGTATCATGTGTGATACATATGCAGGGCTGTGTCTAACCTCGTATGTTATGTACAAATAAGGGAGCAATAAATCATTATCTTCAACTCCTTACCTAGATGAATAGGTAAACAAAATAGAATATAAACCATATAGTATTTAATTAAATTTATACAAGTAGTATAAGTTTCGACTTTGAATACATTTGCATTGAAATGCATTTTAGTGGTTCTATTTGACTGAAGGACATGAAAATAGCACTTATAATTGTGCTAGATGGAGTAAGTGATATTACTATAGTAATTGTACAGTATATATATATATATATATATATATATATATATATATATATATATATATATATATATATATATATACTAGTACTAATATATATATATATATATATATATATATATATATATAAATGTGACGACCCCAGCATATAGTTCTAAGACCAGACCGGTAACATCGTATGCGGTCTTAATCAGCCAATTTAAAATATTAAATCATCAGTAATATATTTTATTTTTTATTCAGCATAACATTTAATTGTAGTAACGAGTAATGAATATATGCAGCCAGACTTATTAGGTTAAGCAGTGCAGGTGGAGAAGATATATATTTTAATTCAGCACATGAATTGTAAGTCCAAGTCTGTCAGCAGTAAGCCTGGTAATTTTCCATACCCAGAGCAGCTGCGCAGTTACTGGGTGGTAAACAGGCAGGAATTTGCTGAGGTAGCGTCTGGAACAACGCTGCTCCCTGGAGTTCGTTGTTCTGAGTCGCAGTCGTGCCAGGGTTTTGAACGCGTCAAGCTCGCGTGAAATCGCTCTCTCGCTCTCTCTCTCCCGTTCTAAATTTGTAATTGTTCAACTGATTCTAAATTATGCAATAAAATTCAAATTGTTTTCGCAATAAACTAAATTGTTTTATTTGGCCAACCGAGGAGAGAATTTTTATTACAGCAACCTGGGCTAGATTCCATCACCGTGTCCGCATTAGAACCCGAGAACTTTTAAAATTAAATTACGTGTGGTCGTCACGCCACATATTTGGTGTCAGGTGTGGGGTTGGTAAAATTCTGTGGGGTATAGTTCTGCAGTTGGTCGAGTTCTGTGGGGTTGTGTCAGTTGGTTCTGTCGGTCGGTTCGTCTTTCAAAAAATAAATTAGTGTTTCTTTGTTTCGTTGAAGAAATCGAAAAGTTGGTGCAAGAAGCCGGGACAAGGATGATGGGTAAGTAATTTTTATTCTGCCCGTAGAATAATGCTAGCCTAGAAACTGTCTATAAAACGTAATATTTGAAATTGTTGAAATCACGAGGTGACTAAGTCAAAGGTAATTTAATGTTTTAAATTTAAAACTAATTGAAAACTTTTTTTGATTGATTTTTATAATTTTTATTGAATTTTAAAGTAATACTTGTAATAGAGACGCCATATTGGCTGAGAACAATAGACGCTAATAGTCCGCCATACTTGTTGTAAGCTCCCACAATTCCATTCGACATTACTAACTAGTTATATTCTTTGTTAGGCATTCGGTTGTCGATTACTTGAATCTCGACAATCGTTATTTCGGTAGTTGTGAATAATTGAGTAGTTATTCGGTAGTAGTACTTTGTTTTGATTGGACTAGTCCCTCAGTAATTCAATTCTTATACCTGATATTGATCAAAAATAAACGTACACTCTAAGGTTTTAATGTACTGATTTAACTGGTAGTTAAAACCTGATTAACCTAAATTAACTGCTTCTAAAACTAACTTAATTATACAAATTAGTTGATAACCTAACCTTTCTGACTTGGTTAGGCTAACTCAAAGGTACCGGTACAGGGCAGGAGGCTAACCACGTTGTGAGAGAAGGAAGATAAGGGGTAGTAGTCATTAAAGGGAAGTGAAATAAATTATAAATTTAAATATTTTTGAAAAAATTAACGTTGGACTTGGTTATATTTTGTTGAAACTTTGGGAACTTGCTCATCTGATGATAGTTAAATTGTAATTAAACTTTAAACTTTTGATTAACTTTAAAGTTTTGACTTTTGATTTTTTATTATGGTTTAAATTCTTCCTCTCGTCCGTGGTGGAACCAGCAAACCCTGATTGAGTTAGTTTGCTAAGTTTATTTACAGGCACGAAGAAAGAAGATTAAATTTTGTGGAATAGGTTTCGACATTCGTGATGAATTGTATGATGAATTGAGTGATAGGTAAAAAGGTATTTTAAATATTTTTTTTGGGTAATTTGAAGGAAAAGTAAATATTGAAATATTGGAATTATTCTTTGCTCAGACATAGTAGGTTGTCTTGACTTAGAATAAATCGTGGTGTAACTTCGTATTTGATTAGTGTTCAGGACTTAGACAAAAAGTGGATTGATTAGAGCTGAATTGAAAGTTGATTGATTGATTGCAAGTCGATAAATTAAAATTATTTCTTGATTTTAATTACTTTTCACAAACGGGAGAGAGCACATAATTATTTAATTGAAAATTTAATTGAGAAAAATCTTTTAAAATTATTTTTGGAAAACTAAGTTGGGACTTGTCCACTTTTTGAAAGTAAGTGTGCCTGAACTGATTGACAATGGCTGGTCGCGTTAGTATTGGAGGGCAAGAAATGGACCTCCAGGAAGCCATTGATGCGGTAACTGAACGGTTGGAGACTCTTGGTCATGCTAGGTTGGATCGAAGTGACCACCTGAACACCATGTTGGAGGGAAACTTTGCGAGGTCATACAGAACGACCTACGTTCGACATGGTAGGCTCGATCACTCCCTTTGATGGAGGAAAGCCGGAGGCTGTTCTCCACTTCTTTGAGAGTATCGACAATGTCGGTGAATTAAGTCATTGGGGAAACGACGAAAAATTAAGGGTTGCTAAATTGAGATTGGCTGGAACCGCCTTGAGTTTTATTCGATCGGAGGATCAAGGCCGGTTGAGTACTTATGCGGGATTTAAAGAAGTTTTGACGCAACGGTTTAGTGACAAAGCTCCGAGAGATTGTTACTTCCAGCAGTTGTCTGTAATACAGCAACGGAGGGGTGAAACGATTGAAGCTTTTGCTGATCGAGTGCGGACATTAAATGAAAAGACAGTGCGAGTCACTGCAAACCCAGAAGTTAATGCTGCACTAAGGGAAGAAGCCGATCGTAGAGCTTTGGATGCTTTTACCCGAGGTCTTATTGGACACGTTGGTGATCAGACGAGACTAAAATTCCCTACTAACATCCGAGAAGCCGTCACTACAGCGGTGGCAATTGATCACATTTTGAAGCAATCGAAAGATCCGTCTCGCGCTACAGATGAACGGAAGGTTTTTCAAACTGACCTTGTTTGTTATCGGTGCCATAATCCGGGGCACACGTCTCGTGAGTGTCGGGACAATAGGGGATTTAGTAGACCCAGTAATGACTCGAGGTGCTGGCGATGTAATAAGCCAGGGCACAGACAAAAGGATTGTCGCGTAAAACTTCCAACCAGCACTCCTAGTGCTAGTCAGTCGGGAAACGGGGCAGGGGCCAGTGGAGTCGCCGCCACCCGTCCCCGAGAGTAAATGAGCCACAACCGCAGGCCAAGGCGACGAAAAGAAATGTAACGACTGGAAAGAACACTTGTGAACCTAGAGTAGGAGCCTTAGTTAAGAGTCGTGAAACCGCCCGAGTAGATAAAGAAATACGAATAGTTCCGGTTGTGAAAGATTTAGCCGAGGAACTAGTTGCCATGGGGCGTGTGGATAATGCCGAGGGAAAGATATTAATTGATACCGGTGCTCAGGTGTCGCTCATCAAACGTGGAGCCGCTGTAGCTCCGATGACAAAGCCTGACTTGATTATCCGGGGAATTTCAGGACGAACTCTGAAGATTTACGGCAGACAAAAAGTGACTTTGATGTTTAAAGCCGGGTGTGCCGGTGAAAGGGAACTTTGTTGTGAGTAACCTACCCCGTGGGTATTTAGCCGTGTTAGGTTGTGATATTCTGAAAGAGGGAAGTGCATCGATAGACATCACGGAAGGTGTTCTCCGTATGTCTGGAAATGACATTTGGTTAAATCGGTTGCACAGGGGTGAGAGTGTCCCCGATTCAGGTAGGCAAGTAGTTGCGCCGCGCCACAAAAAAGCACAGGCCCCTACTACGACACCTGAGGTTGTCCGAGTGGCTAAACGCCAGGACAGTTGTATAGAGAATTACGTGTATAACGCAAAAGATGTCACAATACCCGCGCGGAGTGAGAAACTGGTTCAGTTGAAGTTAAGCAAATTTGGATCTACGACTAATGATAATCTGGAGGGTTCGGATGTAGTGGTCGAACCAGTGGGTCTTACCATACAGGGCGTGTATTTGGCACGAGTATTAACTAAAATAGTGAACAATAAATGTTGGGCGAAGGCTGTGAATGTAAGTGGAGAAGAAGTATCCCTTACGGTAAATTCTAAATTTGGAATAGTGGAATCAGTTAGTAACGATACGATAGATAAGGTCAAACGTAAGATAGTCTTGATAGCGGATAGTCACGGTCGCGGAATTCAGCAGTTATTGGAAGAGAGGTTGCCAGGGAACTTTGAGCTCAGTTCGTGGTTTGTACCTAATGGTAAGCTTAAAGATGCGATGGGTAATCTTAAAAGAGAGATTGCACAGCTGACTCAGGGTGATACGGTACTGGTGATGGCAGGAACTAATGACGTGGATAGAGGTGCTCCTTACTCGCGCACCCTACAACAAGCCTTTCAAGCAATACCTAATAAGTGGGATGCTCGCATTGTAGTTATGGGAATTCCTGATAGGTTCGACAAGAATGTAATAGGAGATCTGAAGAGAGCGAATGATCTACTTAGGTCCTTCGTAAAAAGAACCAATTCGGAGGGACGGGGAAGGATGTCCTTCTGTGAGATGCGAGGAAGGTTTGCTAGGCGCTTGTATACCAAGCATGGGCTACACCTCAATGAAGAGGGAAAGCTGAAACTCGCAGAGTTGATGCGGAAGACCATCTTGGATGATGTAGATGTGACAACGAAGCGAGTAGGACTAGCTATCAAAGAATACGAATTGTTCGATAAATGTGTAGATGAAAAACTTAGCCATTTGAGACTACCCGAGCGACAAGAGGTTAAAAGAGTACTAGAGGAATACAGGGACGTGTTTGCGCATAGTGAGGCCCAGCCTCTGCAATGCACATCGGCCGTAAAACACGTTATCCATACGGGAAATGCTGCGCCGATTTATAAGAAAGCTTATCGGGTTCCATTTCATCAGAAACCCATAGTGGATGAGTTGATTAAAGACCAACTGGACAAGGGGATAATAACTCCTAGTCATAGCCCGTGGGCGTCGCCTGTAGTCATCGTCCCGAAGAAATCTGTGGATGGCAGTAAGAAATATCGTTTCTGCGTAGACTTTAGAGCAGTCAACGCTTTGACTGTACCTGATGTATATCCTCTACCCAACATCGCTGAGACACTTGACTCGCTGGGAGGTTGTACCATGTATACTACACTTGACTTGAGAAGTGGTTATCATCAGATTATGGTAGATGAGGAAAGTCGACCGAAAACTGCCTTTAATGTGCCAGGAGGTCACTATGAGTATCTACGTATGCCCTTTGGACTGTCTACGGCGCCTGCAACATTTCAGCGCCTGATGGATTCAGTTCTTATGGGATTAAAAGGGGAAAAGTGTTTAGTGTATCTGGACGATATTATCTTGTTCTCGAAAGATTTGGCTTCGCATTTGTCGCATTTGAGTGAAGTGTTGAGTAAGCTACGTGATGTGAATTTGAGCGTGCAACTCAGTAAATGTAAATTTGCAGTAGGCGAGGTTAACTACCTGGGTCATGTAATAACTGGCCATGGTGTAGAACCCGACCCAGGAAAGGTTAAGGCTGTAGAGGGATTCCCTGTACCTAAGACTGTAAAAGATGTACGGTCCTTTTTAGGTTTGGCCGGATATTACCGCCGGTTCATAGAAGGCTTTGCTGCCATTGGGAAACCTCTTTTTGACTTGACCAAGCAAGGGAAGGAGTTCGATTGGGATCAAGAGTGCCAAACTGCGTTTGAGACACTTAAACAGAAGCTAGTCTCATCACCAGTGTTGGTCTTCCCCGATTTCAGTAAGCCGTTCACCTTGGCTACTGATGCCAGTATTGACGCTCTAGGGGCTGTATTGTCCCAAGAAGTAGATGGAGAAGAACATCCAGTCGCGTACGCTTCTCGCACTCTTTTTCCTGCTGAAAGGAATTATTCTACGACCGAAAGAGAACTGCTAGGTTTAGTATGGGCTACAAAGTATTTTAGATGTTATTTGTTAGGCCGTGAATTTAAGGCTGTGACAGATCACGCAGCACTAAAGTGGATGTTATCTTTGAAAGATCCAAGTAGTAGACTAATGAGGTGGGCGCTGAGGCTTGCTGAGTTCACTTACACCGTGGAACACAAGCCGGGAAAGAGACATACCAACGCTGATGCTCTCAGTAGAGCTATGTGCGCAGCTACTCGCAGGGACGAGCTCCCTGTGGTTGACCTTGCCACACTGCGTGAGCATCAAAAGAATGATCCTCATTGTCAAGAGTTAAGGAAGGCCAAGTGTTTTAAGTTGAGCCCAGAAAAGATCCTGTACAGAGTGAGCGGAGGTGACAAGAAGATTGTGGTCCCCTCATCTCTTACTCGTGAGGTAATCAGGTTGAACCATGACCTGCCAACGACGGGACATGCAGCGGTGGCTAAGACGTTAGACCGTATTAAGGCAAAATTCTGGTGGAAGGGCATGGATAAGGACGTATTAGACTATGTGCGTTCGTGCCACAGTTGTAGTCAACGAACCAACTATGGAAAGGCAAAGGCCCCCCTTGGAACGTTGTTTAACGAGCCCAAGGTTCCTTTCGAAGTAGTGGCAGCCGACATAGTAGGGCCCTTGCCCATCAGTGAGTCGAGAAACGTGTACATCTTGAGTGTGATGGATCATTTCACACGGTATTGTGAATTTATACCATTGCCTGACCAAACAGCAGACCAGGTGGCTCGAGCTCTAGTGCAGAGAGTGATTACTAAGTTTGGTGTTCCCAAGGCTTTGATTACAGATCAAGGGGCAAACTTTACCTCTGACCTGATCAAACAGTTGTGCAAATTCTTGCACATCAGGAAAATCCAGACTACAGGGTTTCACCCACAGAGTAATGGTCGGCTAGAGAGAGTACACGCGACTATTGCCAAAATGCTTAGTCACTTTGTGAACCGTCATCAGACTGATTGGGATGAATATCTCCCATATATAACTATGGCTTATAACAGTCAAAGCCATGAGGCTACGGGATTTTTCGCCGTACGAAATGTTGTTTGGGCGAAAAATGGAAGCTCCTATGGAGGGTGACTTGACTATCACGGAAGATAACGAGGTATTTGGTGATCATGTAGAGACTCTGCGCGCGAAGTTAAAGGAAACCCATGAAGTTGCTGCGCGACGTAAGGCATTGGCCAGGGCCAAGTATGAAAGGCAGTACAACAAGAAAGTGAAGGAGTCGTTGTACGAGGAAGGCCAGTACGTTCTGCTGCACGTGCCGAGTATCGGACGTCACAGAGTGAAGAAACTGTCAAAACTATGGAAGGGTCCCTACAGGATAGTCAAGGTGTTATCGTTGATGAATTTAGTTTTGAAAGTGAGAAATAGAGAAATCGTGGTTCACGTAAATCGAGTAAAACCGTACGTGAGTAGAACCAAGGTGAACCAGGTGCCGGAAGTGCACGTTGACGACGATGTTGGCGATATCGAGATTCCAGACTCGAATATCTGTATTGGTGAGGGAACACCATCAGCAGATGATGGTATCCCTGTACCAAGTGTTGGCACACCTCGTACGGGAAATAGGTTGCCACGTGTAAAAAGGAGGCCAGCACGCCTCGAAGACTATGTGCCATAGTTGGGAATTATATCGGTGGTGCTTTGACAAGTGGGAAGTGCTTGACATGCTTATGGGACTGGTATTTCGTGTTGTAAAGGTAAAACTCGATATAAATTTGAAGTTCTGTTTTAGGATTGATTTTTCTAATCCTGGGAGTAGTAAGCTGCTTCCAGCAAGGGGTCATATTTGAAGGAGGCAGAGATGTGCTGCTGACGGACAGCCATTGGAGAGTCACGTTGCAGTACAACTTGACGCAGATTGAAGAGGAATCCCGAAATCTAAGTATCTTGGTAACTGAGGTAAAGAATCATTTTAATACATTTTTCGAAGATCTACTTAATGAAAATATGAGTTCACACTCTCCATTAATTCAATTGGAAGCCGGATTTCGTTACGAATTTGTGCTATTACAGCAGTCAGTTAGTGAATACCTAAATGAAATTGATGATCTAATAAAACTGTTACCACAAAGGCGTGGAAAACGAGGTTTAGTAGATGCAGGAGGTCATGTGTTAAAGTTTCTGTTTGGTACACTTGAAAATAGCGATTTAGAAATTATTGATGGAAAAATGGATTATTTGTACAACACCAACGAGAAAATAGTGCATCAAGCTAAGGAGCAGGTGACTGTTCTAGCAAATATGCAGGCGGAAATAGTATCACATGCAAAAAACAATAAATAACGTAATTTCTATATTGAAAGAATATCATTCTAATATGCATGAACAAATGGTTAAAATTTTCACACAAGCAAATGCTGCTCATTATCAGTTAAAAACTCTTTTTGAATATTTGAAGTTAAGTTCTGCGCTTTCGGATACTAAAGAAACAGTAAGTAGTGCAAGACAAAAGATAACTAAATTCCATCAAGCAATTGAGAGCTTAGCAGCTGGGAAGGTTGACAGTAACTTGCTAACACCTCATGAGTATCTAAGAATTTTGAAGGAAATTGAAAAGGTTATACCTCCAACGACTAAATTGTATTCACCTGTTAAATTAGAAAATATTCATCAATTTTATTCTGCTGTAGTTGTTCATAGTTATACAACGATTCACACCTTAAGGGTAGTGATGAGGTTGCCTCTTTCAAACGATAATAAGATGTTCCAATTATATGATATTATTATCTATCCGGTGTATGATGCCTCTCTCAAAGTATGGACCCAGTGGGAAGTTGGTACCCAAAAATTATTGATCAGTAAGGATCGGTTGATGTACTCGATGTACAATCAATTGGAATTCGACCGAGAGTGTCGAGGGGAACAACTGATTGTTTGCCCGTTATCGAATGTCCTGTTAAGCGTAAGCAAGAGACCAAATTGTGCGGTTGAGATGTTTCATTACGAGCAAGTGAGGCTCTGTGGTAGAAAATTAATATCGGGATTAAGGTCCCCGGTACTTGTCAAAACTCCAAGCCGATGGATATACAGTGCCTCAGAGGAGCACAGATTGACTTTGAACTGTCTAACTAGTGACGGGACCCTGAATATAACTTCCGCGGTAGTGAAGGGGGTCGGTGAATTTAGAGGAATTGATATGTGTGATGTTGTCTCTGAAGAATTCAAGGTGCCTGCCCGTATTCACGGCAGCTCTGTGTTCTCAGAACAGATAAGTGAAATTGTGTTTCCAAATGTGGAAGAAATTTACACAAGCGAGGAGAAGGAGCTGTTTAGCTCTGAGCAGGAGACGGCTGTGAAAGTCCTGCAGGGACTGAACGAACGGCTGGGCACATTAGGTGTTAAGGAGTACCGTCCGGAGGACGTAGTCCGCCATCTGAAGTCCCACATTCTGTTTGGTCGAAGGTTTTATGCTGCAAAAGTGGCAGCTGCTGGTAGTTTTGGGTTAGTGTCAATCCTGATGCTTGTGTACATGTGTTACAGATTTGTTATGCCTGTGATGGCATGGTGGTCGAGTCGCCGGAACCGTCGCCGACAGCGTCGCTCCGCCACTCTGACCGAGGTCTTCGCAAAAGTGAGAGGCCTGACGTCACTAGACAGTCCTGAAGGAGACCAAGAGGGTGTGAACCCTGGAGAGATAAACGATGTTGAACAGAACGTGGAGGCAGTCGAAGTTGTTAATCTCGAGCGACTGCGGGACGTGATACAAGCTTTGTAACTGTGAGTAATGACACTCTGAATAAGTGTGAGTCCCTCAACTCACTGTGGTATGGTGAGGAAGTTTTGCTTGGCAAACTCCATACCGATTGCTCCAGACATTCGTGTTAATGCTGTGACAGAATAATCTTTCAAAGAACTTGAGTAAGGAATGATCGATTTGTGTTAATTGTGGTTGACTAGTCAAGTTGTGTTGAGAGATGTGTGCACACGGGACAGTTGTTAAAGGAGACACTGGAAGATGTATTAAGGAATATACTCGTAGTTATGTTAGATTGGTGATTGTTGATGTAACCATGTTTTTAGATGTAACATTTTAATTTGTTAAATTGTAGTGTTGTGGAATGTGTAACTGATCTTATGTTTTGATCAGGCAGACTTGGAGATATAATTTTCCAAATTATTCGATAATTGGCTAATATTTTAAGCGATTGACAAAACGTAAGTAAAATAAACATGTGAGACAACCACATGGGGCACAGGAAGGACCTGCCGGCCATCCAAACATACCCTTAACCCTGATCCTACCTTTACCCCAAAGTTCTGGACTGTGTAACCCATTGTTGGCTTGATACCCATGCGTTCAACAATAATTAATTGTTAGACTAACTTGTCGCAACTGCCTAGTTGGCTTGCGCAACCAACTAAGCGGTGTAACGTCTCCAGTCTGGCCGAAGTAGTAAAGTTGTAATTCGTTTGTTAGTTTTCTTTTAAGTGAATTGTGAGTTTTATATGAACATTTTTGGCTTATGTTAATTTTAAGCTCTAAGGCATCAGTAGAATGTAATGAAATGTAGGAGGAAGGTCTCGGTGAGCTACCCTGTTTCCAGGGGTAAGCGAGGTGAAAACCTTGGGGAGCCCCCAGGTCCACAATGCCCTTAAAAACCAAGCGTGGGGGGCGGAACCTTTAGTTTTAGTTTTTTTTTTTTTGTTGTTGTTTCTGTCATGAAACTGAAGAAAGTCGAGAAGTGTGAGGAATGTGTCCTCCAGTTGTTGGATGTTCAGGAGAACGTCAACGCAAACTTTTTAAAAGATGAAAGGTTTTTGAACCGCTTTTCCAGAGACCCCCCTCGCATTTACAGTGTAACGGCCACCCACTAAACTGGGTCGAGCCACTAGTTTTAAGTCTTTTTGTCAGGGCCCTTATGGAATGTAGTACTGTAATGGTTTGGTCGATGCCTTAGTAGCTTAATAAGAACAATTAAGATGTTAACAATTTTTGTACTGTTCTTGAGGATGTTTCTTAACGATTTATTTTGTTAGTTAAGTTTGATGTCATTCATGACATGCTACTTGTTGGCTGTGTATATTATAATGGTTTTGTGTTATAGTCGATGTACAAGTGAACTAACTCAGGATAACTCCATTATAATCCATAGTAGGGGTGACTGAGGAAACCGGCCCCGAGTGAAAACCCACGAGGCCTAGCCAGGAATGGGGGAGTAGCGTTCAAAATTCACAAAGAAGACTACCACTTTATAATTATTTTAAATTTAATTAGGCTCTACAAAATGTGGTATGTTATCAACTAATATTTTTAATCATTAAAATTAAACCCATCAAACCATAGTTATCCTGGAGTGCTCAACCAGATTAATAGAATGTAGTTGTGTTGTAGTTCAACTTGAAATGTTTAAGTATTTTAGATTAAGTTAGAAGCACTGGTTAGTTCCCTTGTACTACGTATTGCTTTAAATGTGTTACTGGTTAGGTAGTCGTATTTGGGTCATTAGAGATAATGGTTATCTGATGTTAATGACTGGTCTTGAATTAGTATCGTAGTATACCATGATATATGTGTTGTAAGCCTGAAATCTTTTGTGTTCAATCATTGAGAAGAGAGCGAGCGATCGGATCGAATTAAAGAATTACGTATCGCGTTTGCATACTTTTTTTTATTAAAAGAAATTTCTGCCTTTTTAGGGAACTCAATTGTTTATTTAAATTTCATTTAGTTGAGGCTACTGAGTGACAGCTGGCATGGTAATCAATGAACATATACTAAGATTTTCTTGCTAAAGGATAGGACAGAGATCCTCCCCTGCAGATTAGAGACTTTTCTTCTGGCTGCTGGCTGATGGTTCCTCATACTTGGGGACAAGTATGGTTTTAAGGTGGGGGGAGTGTGACGACCCCAGCATATAGTTTCTAAGACCAGACCGGTAACATCGTATGCGGTCTTAATCAGCCAATTTAAAATATTAAATCATCAGTAATATATTTTATTTTTATTCAGCATAACATTTAATTGTAGTAACGAGTAATGAATATATGCAGCCAGACTTATTAGGTTAAGCAGTGCAGGTGGAGAAGATATATATTTTAATTCAGCACATGAATTGTAAGTCCAAGTCTGTCAGCAGTAAGCCTGGTAATTTTCCATACCCAGAGCAGCTGCGCAGTTACTGGGTGGTAAACAGGCAGGAATTTGCTGAGGTAGCGTCTGGAACAACGCTGCTCCCTGGAGTTCGTTGTTCTGAGTCGCAGTCGTGCCAGGGTTTTGAACGCGTCAAGCTCGCGTGAAATCGCTCTCTCGCTCTCTCTCTCCCGTTCTAAATTTGTAATTGTTCAACTGATTCTAAATTATGCAATAAAATTCAAATTGTTTTCGCAATAAACTAAATTGTTTTATTTGGCCAACCGAGGAGAGAATTTTTATTACAGCAACCTGGGCTAGATTCCATCACCGTGTCCGCATTAGAACCCGAGAACTTTTAAAATTAAATTACGTGTGGTCGTCACGCCACATATATATATATATATATATATATATATATATATAATATATAAACACACATGATAATATAACAGTAGTGTATATTTTTGTAAATCTAATACGAAATGAGTTATATAAGAATTCATGAGTTTCATAAATAAGAATTTGTATAGTTACTTTGTTTCAACCAAATAACAAAATAGTGAGTGAAAATTTCCATTTTAAATGAGCGGAATGTTAAATATCACAATTAGTACATAATATCTTCATTAATTAAGGTAGATTACGATTTTAATGTCAATGAATAAATATTAAAACTTATACCAGTTTTCCACTATTGTTACAACACGTGGTGTTTAGTGACATAAAAATATTTAACAGCGGTTTTAAGAAGGAATGTTTATAACTTCCTTTACATATAGCAATTTTCATTGTAACACTCATCCCAGTAAACATTTTTTTTTCCTTCATGGAATAAATGTATCGAAGCCTTTTTATTATACCTGCAAACGCAAGATCTATACTAGCTACCAACCACAGTTCGTTAGCATTTATTTGTTGGTGGTAATCTATTATAACTATATATTTGTAATCATCAATTAATAAATTAGTTTTACTTATAATACTGGCTATATAACTGATGTTTAAACAGCAACGAATTTATTGAGGTTATAATAGAGCAATTATCATTTAGCCTTCTGACAACTTCTTTCAGGAGTTTTACATGCTCTTACTTTGTCTAGAAGTAAATAAGTACTTCCACACACATGTTAAACAATAATTAGGTATATGTGTATCTCTAGGAAAGTCTCAATAAAGTTTGTATACAATGTCAACTATGCATTCTCATACTTACCTAGTTTTTGAAACTGCAATAGCCTTACAAGACAATTTCTCTTATATTAAGTGACCTATGGCAAACTATTTTTTTTAATACACGTTAATGAATCTGCTATTTATCTTCTGCCTCAATTTAGAACACAGTAGTAAAAATCTGGTCAAGGTAACCCCTGTTGTGCAAATGACACTTTATCTTAGTTTCTGGATTTACAATTCTTTTGGTAAGTTTTTTCATCAAATAAACTTTATTTTCTTTATTCATAAAACTACAATAAACAGAGCAAAATCGTGTCCCTATATTGCCATAATCATTATTAACATTTGAAACTAAACGCCCGCACGATATCTCGAGAACTGATTGATCTGTGCGTAGCCCCCAGCGAGCCGAAGGTGAGTGGCCTTATTATTACCCTCAATAAATTAGTTGCTGTTTAATATCAGTTATATAGCCAGTATTATATGTAAAACCAATGTAGTAATTGATGATTACAACTACAGAGTTATAATAAATTACCACCAACAAATAATTGCTAAGGAACTGTGATTGTTATCTGGTGTAGATCTTACGTTTGCAGATAAATAAAAAAAAATCATCGATACAATTTATTCAATGAAGAAAAAAAAATTTTACTGGGATGAGTGTTGCAATGGAAATTTCTATATGCAAAGGAAGTTACAAATATTCTTTTTTATAACCGCTGATAAATATTTTTATGTCACTAATAATCACGTGTTATAACAGTAGTGAAACACTGGTATTATAATATTTATTCATTGACATAAAGATCGTAAATATGCCTTAATTACTGAAGATATATGTATTAATTGTGATATTGATCATCCCGCTCGTTTAAAATGAAAATATTCGCTCACTATTTTGTTGTTTGTTTTATAAAAAAGGATAAATATTAATATTAATTTTAAAAGTTGTGTTAATTTTTTAACAGGTAAAAGTAAGATTATTTACTTCCTTTATTTTATTCTAATAAGGGTCACGTACTTTTTAAGCGATTTTTGAGTAATTATCAAACATATTGTAATATTGAAATTAAGGTAAACAACACAACTGCGTAAACCATAATTACAAGTATAAGGGACAGAACTAACTATCCAGGGTTTACTAATAAAGTAGGCTTATTCTTAGATCAAAAGCTTAGATATCTGAGTTTGGAGTTTTAATCATAAACTAACCAGTAAAGGTTAAATAACGATAAAGTTTCATTGGGTTATTTCTGCATTTATACATATAAGCAAATTGTTTACAAACAATAACGGTCAGTTTTACACATTAAAACCAATAAACATAGCTACCGGTCTCTGGCGCATATGAACTAACTTACAAGATTCAAAATTAATATTTTCGCAATCTATTCATTAATTTGAGGGGAAATTGAAATAAAAGATAGTAACAAGTGTACTGCTTTAGAA